>NW_019416611.1:245303-247002 GCF_000390285.2 Anoplophora glabripennis | reverse complement strand
CTTGCGAAAGTTTTTGTCCGTTTTTATCACACCGCCATGCCGGTCGCATTGTGCGAGGTCAGGTTTTACAGTGGACCAGTTTCCAGTGCCGTGCAGAAGTGTATTTTTAAATTATCTTCGAACTTCCCTTTTTGATTTTTTCTTTACAAAATTGTATTTGTAAGGGTCCCCTGTACATCCAGAATTTTTTTTTGGATAAGTTCAGAATCACCCTGTATAACTGCTCTCGAGTAACCTACATCCATTTACTATAAGAATAATAATATGGTAGAAAGAGTCATACAGGTCTTACACTTCAAATTCAACTTTTTGCGAATCAAATTCAACCGTTTGAAAATCCAATTAATGTTTATGGACATCATATTGACTCTGTTGGAACTAAAACATAGATTTGATATTTTCCGAAAATGGGTATCCCGGTACTTTCTACAAAAAAAAGTCGAGTACAAATAGATGAGGTCAAAATAATATCAGTTCTTCATATAAATTTTTTTCATACGGGCCCACAAAGGTGAAAATTAAAAAGTTTTTTTGATTTAGTCTCTAAACTATTATCCTCAACATAATGCAAATTTGGTGATAGATAACACATGCGTAAAGCTTATTTTTGATGTTGTAAGTGAAAAATAAGTTCCCTGAAGAATTTGCCAACGGTAATATCCTCTTGGTTCAACTCGGTAAAATTAACAGTTTAGGAAATATTTGCGATTTTATGTTACAGTGTTACAATTTTTAATTGGACATAATTGCTACGTTAGAACCATACATATTTTTAAAAGAAGAGCCTAGAAAATCTTACTGTCTGTTAATGTAATTTTAACTAACAAACATACTTTACACATAACGCAAAATAGGAAAACAAAACAAGAATAAGTTAAAGTCAGTTAAAAAAAATAATTTAAAATAAAGGAAACTATCAAAATACATTTTCAATATGGGCACCTTTCACCTTCACACACTTTCTAAGTCTACGAATGTTATTTGTTTGTACACGAAAAAGCATTTCACTATGGAAATTAATTCTTTGTGGCAATTCATCCCTTGTCTGTACTGGGTAGGGTTTGCAATCCCGTAGTCTTTTTTTTTCCCCAGCTGGAAAGCGGTAAATTCGCCTTTACAGCGGGATCCCGCTGTAATTCCCGCGAGAGATTTAAAAATATATTTATATATGAAAATAATAATGCTATTATTGTGGAATGTTTATATTTAATCAAATGAAATATAAATAATTCTTGGTATTTAAAAATCAACAGATAAGTATTATATACATTAAAAACTATGTTTATTAACTAAGAATCAACAGAAATCAACACATCAATAATATATTACTTTTGTTATTTTTACATAGATATTATTATGTCTCTAGTTACTTAACGTACTTGTTGCTGTTAAATTACTAAATTTATAAACATCTAGGTTAGGTTAGTAATTTAATCGTAGTAACAATTTCTAAAAAAATATTTGCTACATCGATAATATAGTATAATAAAACTAATATACAAGAAGACAAAACTATTACATATAACTTTTTACTTTGTAAACACTTTTTTTCTCCAAAATAAACAAACGAATCAAGGAATTTGTTTGATTGATGCAAAGATCTGCCAATTTTAATCCTTTCCTTCGCTCGATTGATCGATGCTATCACAGGGGAACGGGATGCGCATGCAAACCAAACGAGGCGCTCGCGCGCGCCATG
>NW_019416611.1:196845-244856 GCF_000390285.2 Anoplophora glabripennis | reverse complement strand
ATACAGTGTGACCCATTTCAAATGGAAACACTCGCGTACAAAAGTTGTTTCTGGACCGATTTGAACCGGATTTTTTTTAAAAGATAGATCTCCAAAAGCACTCTCATGATGCAAAATTAGAAGGTGAAATTTTGATTTTCAAGGCCTACTATGAATTTTTTTCACTGTCAAATTTTACAAAAACTGTTTAGCGATTTTTTTATTTAAAATCTATCTACGGCACTGGATTCTGCATCCCCTAAAACGGTTTCATGCCAAATTTCATAAATAAATATTTTATAATGACGGTTTTATTACAATTTTAATATAGGCTTCATTTAATTCAATACTTTTATAGTAATTTTCTAAAAAAAAATGTTGCCTATGAAAAATGATTTTTAAAAACATGGGAAATTAATTTTACGCTTTTAATTAATCGCATTAAACGTTTAAACTTATAATATTACGGTTATTAATAATTAGGTATTCTCTTTTAGAGAACAAAACTTTTACTTTGGTCATATTTTTTTTAAATGGGCAGCAACGTTGAAAATGTGGTTTAATTAAAAAAATATATATTGTCTCTTGAGGCAATCGCCTACAGAAAGCAATTCTTGAGAAAAATGGCATTATTTTCATCACCCCACACATACAAATTATACAGTGTCTGCAGTGTAACAAGACAATTAAATAAATGTAAAACTAATGTTCAAAAAACTTTAAAAAAGCAACTTCTTCGGCCATTTCATTTAACTCCTGCTCAAAAACTTAAAATTTAGTTCCCAACGCACGTTTACAATTTTACCGCTGGTTGGTGAAAGGCTTCGCAGGAGATAAAAATTTGCTTCAAAAATTGTTTAGTACCAACGAATTTTACTAGGAATAGAGTTGTAAATTTCCATAATTTACATGTGATATTACCTGATAGCAATCAGCATCGCCTACGTAACTCCTCAAAGTTTTAAATCCGTGACACTGCTACGCAAACCGAAACATACAGACCTGCAAATAATGCAATTTTTCTCAACAATGGCTTTCTGTAGGCGATTTTCTCAAGCGACATCATTTTTTTTTTAAATAAAACGATTTTTTCAATGTTGCTGTCTGTTTTAAAAAAATATAACCACTGTAAAAATTTTGACCGCTAAAAGAGAGAGGTAACCGGAGAAAACTCACCCACTCACTCACCCAGTATATCGATTTGACTAAAGTTTTAAGAAATAATACGCCATAATAGTCCAAATAAATGTCCCAAATTTTAACGTGATCGGTAAAAGGTTTATGAAGTTATTAATTAAATTAATTTTATTTTTGACAACTTTGCAGGCTTGTAACTCAAAAACCAAATATTTTTTATTTAACTTTTTTTTTGTAAATCGTATTTATTTATCGTCGTGAATATGCAGTCAAGCGTTGTCTGTGAAATTTGCGGACACCCTGTATATACTCGAAACAACTAACCATCTGTTACCATTGGTTCCAGTATTGCTTAAACATTTTGTTGTCTTGTTGCTTCGAGTATATAATTTGTAAAATACCAAATGTGTCAGAAACTATCAAACATTTTTTAGTATAATATTTCTCTATTACTTTAATAGTAGTGGATCCATAAAATTGTGAAAATGTAAAAATTTGCATTTGAATATTAGGTGATATTCGACTATTTTTCGAAAACTTATTTAAAATTTCAACAAGTCTACAACTGTTATATTTATCACTTTTCTTATAATAAATTAATAACCGAGATAATTCAGTACTTATATATATTGTGAATTCTTGAACAAGGAAACAAGAAATCGGCTATCCTAGTTCAATTGACAAAAATTTAAGAAAATTTAAAATTTTTTGTAAAAAATTCTGACGGTTTTTTTAACGTTTAATTTTTAATACTAGTAATCAATATAATGTAATAAATTATAGGTGGTTCTGAACATAATTTGCAAAATAATAATAATAATGGTATTAGTGATCAATCAGACCCATTGTCCCTTTATACTTCTATTCCTTTTATTGGAAGGGTTACCCTTAATTTATTAAATGTATTTAAAATTGAAAATTATGTTAAATTAACACAAAAATTACCAAAAAAATTTGAAAACAAACATAGTAAATTAAAAGATGATGATAATTTAAAAAGGTCAAGGTATTCCTTGTAACAATTAAGTCAAACTTCTAAAATATTAAAAGATCGATTGACATCACATAAGAGTTAAAAAAAGTAATTTGCACAGAGTATAATTATTATAACAAAATATTATTTTGGAAGCTTTTGAAACAGCGTTTAATAGAATTAAATAAAAAAAGGGATTTAATTATGAATTGCCCATATTTATTGTCATTATCTAAACAAAATTGATATCGCAAATATTTATTCCTAATTTTTAGAAGAATTGAATTCCAGTTTTTTTTTTCGTGCTAGCATGTGATAAGATTAAGTAGACTTATTTTACGTTTGAAATTTTATTCAGTTTTGACTAGACAGCTGTTCAGAATAACGAAAATAAAAAGTTTATATCGCAATTTAAGTTTTATAAAGTGACTCGGTTAACTAAGTGCCTCTTTGATGTAATTAAAATACGTTAACGTTTTGTTGTTCATTTTAACTATTTTTAACTTTGACAAAGATAGTAAACGATTATTATCGAAAGTTTAGTTTATAGTTATAGAGTATTCTTTCAATTTCCAATTGACGACATCCACAATATTTATTTGTGTTGATACGTAACTTAATCGTCAAGAGTAACCGTGTCACTTTAATATGTATTGTATGTACATAATACATACATATTCAAGTTGACTATATACATACATACAGCGTGATAAAAAAGTTCTACATAAAATTCATATTTTCGTTAAACAATTTTTTTTCGAAAAACGGTGAGACCCATCGATTTTTATTTGATCCAGGGCACCTTGTTTTGTGGAAAATTTTTTTTTCGATAATCCATTTACGGCAGCGATGACATAATTTTTTTTTTAAATGACAACGCATATTTTTTTCATTCGAAATTGATGACAGTGATAATTATCTAAACAACGGTGTGACAATTTCGATGTCTTACATAATATTTTTTTTAGAAAAATGCACCTTAAGTTCTTGAATGCAATAATTTGCTGTATACGGATCAAATGCCTTAGAAAAAAATTTATTCGGCAGAAAGCATTTCAGATAACTTAAGTTGCAACTGGTGTTATGTAATTATTTGCGGAATTATTCATCAGATATTGTCAGGATCCTGATCAAACTGCAAAATTTAGAACCAAGTTCAACCGCACAAAATCCAAATAGTATGTAGCAAATTAAGGTCGACTTTTTGTCTTCGAGTTTGCCGATAAATTCCTCAAAAAAAAAAGATCCAAAGAAATGTTTACTTGAAAGGAATAGATTACCTGAAATATTGAAGACTAAAAATCAGTACCGATTTAACATTCTTTGGTGAAATCGTTTAATTCGAAATGGCAAAACTTAGTGAACGCGATAGAATTGATATTTTGAGGATGATTGGTTTCGGCGATAAGTTACGAACCCATCAAAAAGCTTGCCAATTATTTAATGCAACGTACCCTGACAGACCACCAATTACGCAATCTACGGTTAGTAGGGTACTGGCAAGGAAGTCACACTGGTAGTGTGAAAGATGCTCCTCGTGCGGGTCGACCTAGAGTAGATGATGAAACTAGACTGAATATCCTGGTGGAGATCCAGGACAACCCTCATTCTAGTACAAGGTCGATTGCATTGAACAATGATATTTCACATGTAACTGTGGTGAACTTTCTCAAAAAAGAGAAATTTCACCCCTATAAGGGTCACTTGATACATGCATTGACTGAGGACGACCCAGACCGCCGTCTCCACCTTTGTGAAGATTTAATGCATCGATGTAACGGAGACCCCGACTTCCTCAAGAACATAATTTTTTCTGACGAGGCTACTTTTTATCTTAATGGATCGGTGCATCGACATAACTGCCGGTATTGGTATCAGGAAAACCCGCACTGGGCGCAAGAAGTAGATCATCAGCACTCCCGAAAGGTTAACGTTTGGGCGGGAATAATAGGGCGTCGTATTTTAGGCCCGTATTTTTTCGAGGAAAATTTAACTCCTGCTCGCTATTTGGATTTCCTGCGGCTCGATTTGGTCCCAAGCTTAGCAGAGTTATTCCCGAACAACGAGGATCCTGATATTCCTGAGGAAAGAATTTGGTTTCAGCAGGATGGTGCACCGCCTCATTATGGAGTGTACGGGAGTACTTGAATAACACGTTTACTGGCCGGTGGATCGGGCGACGTGGAACAATCGAGTGGCCTCCGCGTTCGCCTGATTTAACACCTATAGACTCTTTTTTGTGGGGCTATTTGAAATCGCGTGTGTACACAAACAAACTAGGTGATTTGGAAGAACTTAAAAACCGTATTCGTTTTGAAATAAATCAAATCGACCCGGGAATGCTTGAACGAAGTGTAGACGGCGTTTACACACGCTTAGGACAATGCCAAATGGTACAGGGTGGGCAATTCGAACAATTTCGCTAGACTTACACAAACATTAGTGTAATTTTACTCGTTTTTATTTTTATATTAAAAAATGCCATCCTCAAAAGTCTTTTACTTCTTAGATTCAGAAATATGCGTAGCTTCCAAAAGTTCCTATATCTGCTTCACTTTGGCGTATATTATTTGCAATATTGAAACCGAATGAATTCTAATATTGACAGACTACGTTTGTTCAGGTGCAAGCAAAAAATATTTGTTTAAAAACATAGGTGAAAATTGTTTAGATGTGGAGTAGGCTTTTTACGAAAGAGTCTATAGAACATTATCAAAACATAATATGGTATTTTTATCCTTGTTTCAAATATTTAAAGATTCTGATCTATTTTTATAACAGTTTAAAAGCGATAACAAGTCGAGTTAAATATTTCATATAACATAGTGAATATTTTTTCCCAGTTTTTTTTTTATAAAATTGTGCACAATAGTCTTGGTTATTCATATATACTGTCCAAGCTCAATATTTTATCTGGAGAAAGTGTGAATAAACTTATTACAAAATTCTAATTTACATTTTATTTGCTCTTTCTTTCGAAGATATTCCATAGGCTCCTTAGAATGACTATGCCCTGGCCTTGAAGTCCAGTATTTCCTGTGTCCTGTCTCAGTTCATTTGCCCAGAGCCTCCCTGTCGACATCGACACTGGCAGATGTACCGCAGAAGGGCTCCGGGCCAATGAACTATTCTTGTCTTAGATCACTTCCTAGCAAGTTCATCCGCTTTCTCGTGTCCACTAATGCCTTTGTGTCCTGGCACCCAAGGCAGTCTAACTGTATTATTGGTAGCTAGTTATTTATTTTTTATTCATTGTTTTTCGTTCAATGTAGTATTTAATTGCTGCTCTGTAATTGGGTTGAAACATTTAGAATAGTACATTTTCAAATAAATAAATAAATATATAAATAAGTAAATAAATACATAAATAAAAAAACTACTATAATAATTTATTGTTTTATATATTTCCGTGTCAAAAGAAGTTACGTCGATTTGACATAAATTCATTATATTTTTTTGTCGTCATCAATTTGTCAATATGACCAAGTTTAGTTTTACATTGGCGTCAGTTCTATTTTTTTCTTTGCATTAAAACATTTATTTAAAACTTAAAATTAGTTTAAGTTAATTTCATTAAATTTACTTTATTCCTTTTGTTTTCAGCGAAAGGTCACTTATTTGTCTCTTTTTTTTTTCAGGAGAAGGTAGCGACTATCTCAACGTAGCAATCAAAGAAGGTTGGCTGTGTCTAACTATGGGATTGGCGAATGGCAAGCAAGAAATGCAAATCAAGCCCAATAAAGTCCGTTTTGATGACAATCAGTGGCATAAGGTCAGCGTTCACAGGCGGATTCAGGAGGTGAGCTAATTTTATGATAATATTTATCAGGAATTAAAAAAAAACAAATTTTAAAAAGAGAGAATTCACACATTGTATAGAATAAAATAATACAGGACTTTAAAATTTTATAAATTAACAACCAACTCAAAAACTATTACTATTAAGTATTACTTCGATAAGTAATAATCAAGGGGTAAACCGCTCCCTGGATTATGTACAAAAACTTCTCTATACTTCGTCAAACTTCCTCAGACCTTCTCTTAGATTGCTTCGAAATTCCTCCACATAAATGTTTAACATTCTCCGAATTTTTCTATAAAAGATAATACTGCGCATGCGTTTACCGTTCACGCATGCGGAGTTTGGTTCCAACTTCCCGACTTCCTCCAAACTTCCTCCAGACTTCCTCAACTTCCTTGGAATTCCTAAAAACTTCCCCGACTTCCTTCGGAATTCCTTTCATGCGGAATTCATTTCAACTTCCTCAACTTCCTTATAACTTCCTCTAACTTCTTCTCGACTTCCTGGGGACATGTACAAAAACTTCCTCAGCGGTTTACCCCTCGGTAATAATAATAAAACTCATAAATTATTGTAAATGAAATTTTGCAGGTGTTGATTACGTATGTAAAAATTTATGAGGTATTCAGTTTTAAAAAATATGTGTTTGCTCCAATATTTTGATACGAAACATCCTATACAGTCTAAAATATTTCAACTAATTTTCGAGAACACCACATATATCGAAAACTAAGCTGTTTAAGTTCGTTGAGATTTTTTTTCTTCAAAATTAAACAAGTCATCATTTCGTTTTTTTTTTCAACCAGTTCCGAAAAAAAATTTGTTTAATTTGAGAAATCGTTTTTCGCAGCTTCAGTTAAAATATTAAATTTAATTTTTTCTTTTCCATTTATTCTATAGAAATAGGAAATTTTCTGAAAAAATTTTCTGAAAAGCATATGAAAAAAAGAAATGGGTGATGGAATGTAATTATTCTTGAAAAAGATTCCCCATAGGTAATATTTTTTAAGTATTATTTTAATAACTAGGAGAAACAACTATTCCGCTACCTACATGTCCATCCAGCATCGAATTACATCCGCTATAGTAGGATCATATTCGATGCAAAGTAATAAATCATTGCCTGTCAAGGGAACCAATGAAGTACGTTTTTAAGGGTTTTACAAATTGAATAATTTCTTTATACATTATGAAGGGACGAGGGGATCAGTTCGGGTCTGGCACCCTTGTTCAAAAAAAATTCCTTTATTCTCATAAACTATTTATTTTAAATATTTTAAATTCCACATATGTACTACATTTTACCTCTGTACGCGCCACTGTTGTTTACTTGTTTTTTGGAAGCGCTCTCTAATTGACGGCAAAGCTCGCCAGGTTAGTATTTGACGTATAACCGACCAGTTCGTACACTCGATGCACCTGGGCGACTGCAGCTACTACCAGAACTCAGTGCGTATGCAGCGGTATTTCAGATTTAACATTGAATTTCATTTTAAATTTGAAATGGTTCATCTTACGCCTCCTAAAAATGATGACACGATTTTCCTTTGATAAAAGACCACAACTTTTTGCTCTACTTTGCATCGAATACGATCCTACTATAGATGTTACACACTTTTTAGATTATACAGTCTGTCCAAGATAAAGATGGGATAGAATTAAGATCTTGAAACGGTAAGAGATGTGTGGTGGATCAAATTAGAAAAAAGTTGTTTTTTTTTATACCTAAAAATATGCCGTTTAGAAAATTTTTAAGTTCCCGGCAGTTCCGGAGATATCCGGGAAAACCCGAAATTTTACAAAATCGTTTTATTTTTTTATCTGGCTTTATTTGAAAACGAATTTTAAAATAAATTGCATATTTACAGTGCCGCTTTTTTCGCTCTATCCAATGGCGTCAACATTTTTTGAAATCCGACGTTTCGTCTTCGATGGACCATCATCAGGTCAATTTTTTTAAATACGTCGCTGCAATTTTTATGACAAAATCTGAAGTCATTTTTAGCTTGTTTTAGCTATCTTTTAAAATTTTTCCTGAGTGCAGCTCTAAACGCTTTCAAAATTTATCTATTGGAGGAAGTCAATACAGCACAAAATATCCAACCATTTTTTTAAATCAATAATTTAAAAAAAATAATACGAATTTATGAAATGTTTTATTTTTTCTAATTAGTATTGTTAATAGCAGTAAAAAATATTGTTGGATATTTTGTGCTGTATTTACTTTTATACTGTTATGACCTCCTCCAATAGATAATTTGAAAGCGGTCATGGCCGTACTTAGGAAAAATTTTAATTGATAGCTAAAACAAGCTAAAAACCTTTTTAAAGTGATTACAATAGTAATATCATCTAATTCAGAATTTCGGATAACTCCGGAACTACCACGAATTTTAAAACTTTCTAAACGGCATTGTTAGGTATAAAAAATACAATTTTTTTCTAATTTCAGCCACCCCGTATTTCTTACCATTTCCTAGGTCCTAATGTTATGCCTGTATATTACCCACTCAGTTAATGCAAAAGTACAATTTATCAAATAAATATTTATCCTGCTGTATAAGAAAACAATTTTCTCGAATATCTTGAAATTTAGAACACAGTATTATTTGTAATTCACTGTAATTATTTACGAAATGGAGAAAAATTGTTTAATAATTTAATATCAGCACGTGCCGTAAAAGCCTTAAAATCCCTAACCGTATTTTTGTTTCAGATATCAGCCATCACTAGCTTTTGCAGGGTAAGTTTACATATTGTAATGCTCTGAGTGTATGTACGTGGCACTGCTATTGGAAAACATTTTTATGTGTTCATGATCTACCAAATAAATAAATTGTTTCGGAAATTTATAAATGTATTATATTTATTCAAATACTGAACAGATTTCATTTCTCATTGGCTTCTAAGCCAAAATTAAGACAAATGTCTTTAAATAAAACTGATTACAAATAACACCCACGAAAGGCTGCAAAAAACTTCCTGATTCCTCCAAAGAAGCTTTGCACCAGGCCTTATTCAAGTAAATTAATTAATATTTTAAAAGCCTGTTCAACAAAATAATTAGAACACATTAATTTGGTGTAAGTATCCAACTCAAAACCCATTAAATTAGCTCCCGGTCGAATTTCTTTGTATTCCATGGGGACCCTAGCAATCCTAATCGCCTTAAAAATACAATAGGTAATCTAATTAAACTTTGTTGTTGTTTAAATTACTGAATTCACAATTCAAAAACGGTCTTGGAGCGGCAGACGTGGAGGATAAAGAGCGTAATTGAAATAATAAGCTTTACATGGGACTTGAATTAAAACTTTCGGCTCGGTATATTTAATTTCAAACTGCCTAGGAATTTAATGGAAACTCGTGAAAGCTTCGGCCGTGGAATTTAAAATATCGTATTTATATACGTTTATGCGGGGATTGTTGGAACGAGAGACTTAATAAACACAACAAAAGTAAGTTCTCTGATATAATTTGTTGTTTGTAAGAAATATTTTAATATCGCTGAGGCTTTGTACTTAGCAAAGAAAGCTTTTATTGTGGAGTTAATATTATACAATATTTCCAATTGGGGAATATTTCTTCATTTAGTAATTATCTACTTCCCTTTCACCACTCTTTCGAATAAGCTGTAGACTTTCTTAACCTTTTCCCAAACTCCAAGAGCATAAATTTAATATCTGTTGGGACGTAGACGATGGTACGATATTTAATAATACGGACAGTGGTATACTAATATATGGTTGAAAACTAGTAAATAATTAATTACCATTCCATTCTTAGTATAACATTTATGATAAAGTTTGGAACAAAATTCATAACTTTTATACTGAGCGATATTTAAAAAAAACGCCGAGACAGGTCTATTATGTTCTCCGGAGGGGCATCTTTTAAGATGATTCAGTTGTATACAGGGTGACCCAGAAAAGCTGGACGGCCAACAAATTTGTTGTTTCTTATGATACACCCTGTATATTTTTTCATATTTCGATAAAACTTTCTCTTACGAATACAGGTTTGAAGGGTCTATCTCAAATAACAAGCGAGATGTTGCGAGAAATTGACATTTATTTCAAAAAATTATTTAATGTCATTTTTAATTAAAAATTGTACTTGGAAACGAAACAAATGCAAATAATTTAACGGAATTTAATGTAAATTTTCAAATTGTCCTCCGCCAACAATTTCGCACTGGTCCGCGCGAGTGTAAACACTTTGTACTGTCACCGAACCCAAGCGTTTGCATTAAATCTAATGTAAAATAAATATAAAATCATCGTAGACAGCGAAAAAACGGCGACATCGCTGTCATCAGTTAAATTTAGATAGTGACCATAGACCATAGTAGTTTATAAGGTATATGATAGTGACAGACACATAAATACGAATCGACTAATGATTCTCGGACCACGGTAAACCAAACCTCGGACCATTATTTCAGTAGCAAACCATTTTAGAAAGTTTTGTGATATTTTTTACAAAAAAAAAGCAATACGAAGTTCTACGCCTTCCCAGGAGTCTTACTAGCCCCGGCATCGAAAAAATCGCGCAACAAGAATCCAGTAGGAAACGGAAGCGTAGACAGTACACTACGCTTGATAATTTCTGGGCTGATTCTTTCCATTTCAGTACGAAATTCTCAGTTGTAAGTCTGCTAAATTGTTTGGTCAATTGAAGTATACCGTAGATTTTAAATAACCCCATAGAAAAAATTCAGAGTAGCCAAGTCGGGGAAATGCAGGGGCCACTCAAGAGATCCTCTCCGTCCTATCCATCTTTTAGGGAATGTATCTCATCAAGATATTGCCGAACCTCTAAGCCAAAGTGAGGTGGAACTCCATCTTGTTGAAACTAAATATTTTCATGGGGTATATCGCCGTTTGCAGCGTTGGAGAAATGAATTGATACAGCCTTCACCAACTTAAGACGCAGAAAATCTATCTAGCAGCAGTGAGGTTTTCTTAAAAACAAGTAAGGATCAAAAAATCGCCTTCCTGTGATTCCCACCCATACATTTAATTTGCCTTTACGCTGACTGTGGAATTTTTGTCATTTGACTAATATCTACAATTATGGCGATGTACTGAGCCATTTAAACATAATGTGGCCTCGTCAAAAAAAATTATAAAAATTATGTTGCTTAGAAAGTTTGGATTTACATTACAAAAGTGCAACCGGTTGTCTGGGTCATTCATCCTCATTTAATTCGTGTATCAGCTGGACTATATCCACGACACTTTTCTGTGCGAAGCAACTTTACAACATATGATTGATCCACATTGTCGTTTAGGGCTAGTTGTCTTGTTGACTGATCAGGATTTTTTCAATTTCCAGCAATAAATTTAACTTGGTTTCTTCAGTGATTTGAGGTCGACCTTGTCGTGTCCTATTGCTTACACACCCAGCTGCTGTAAACCTGTCAGCATGTGTTTGATTAATAGCTTAAGGGTTCGTAGCTTATGGTGATAAGCAACGTTGGATATGGTGATATCCAACCATCATTAAGATCTCTATCCTTTCACGTTCAGTTAAAATCTGCCATTCCTTCTAAGCCCCAAAAAATTGAGTGATAAATTTGCGAAGTTTATTAAGGTTATAATAACGTACTAATTTGTGAAAATGTCATGCTACAACACTGGTGTTTTTGTTTCTAAGCAACCACCAAAATCTGGAATTTAATAACTTTTATGAGTGACCTGAGTGCCAATAAAAAGGACCCTAATTTTCATTGCTAAACTTGCAAACTTTTTTCGTCATTTTTTTCGTTAATTATTTGCATTTGTTTCGTTTCCAAGTACAATTTCTTTTAAGAAAAATGACATTAAATAATTTTTTGAAATAAATGTAATTTTCTCCCAATATCTCCCTTGTTATTTATGATAGACCCATCAAATCTTACATCAATGTATTCGTAGAGAAAGCTATATCCGAATATGAAAAAATATACAGTGTTTCATAAGAAAAAACAAATTTATAGGCCGAGAATAAAATCGACCTGTCTCGGTGTTTTTTTTTTTTTTTAAATCACTCAGTATAAAAGTTATGAATTTTGTTCCAAACTTTATAATCACTGTTATATAATGGTGCAGATATTTTTTCACTAAAAAGCTCGATTTCTTTTTTAAATATAAAATAAGTATCCTTTGTTACAATGATTTTCTAAATACGTTTAGCAAAATTGTGGGAAATGGCGTACAATTGTTCTACTAGGCGCATTAATGCAATTTCGTAATTGCTCCAAATTTTCAAATGAATTCGTATAAACCTATTGTTTAAGATGTCCCCAGATATATAAATCGAGAGGGTTTAAGTTAGGGAAATATGAAAGCCAATATTGTGCTCCTCTACCGATCCAACGATTTGGATATACATATAACATGCAATACCTAGGAACCAAGTTGAAATGGACTGGAGCACCGTTATGCATATACAACATGTCTGTCTTAACAAAACAGGGCTTTCTTTAAGTAGTATTGGTAAATCCTCTTAAAAAATTTCCAATAAATTTCTTCAGTCAATATGCTGGAAAGAAATAATGAGCCAATCAGAAAGTCTCCGACAAATTCCACTTACCAGAAAATTATGTTTGGTGACTATATTCTAACACTGTGTGTGGGTTTTCATAAGGTCGTATGTGATTGTTATGAAAATTCATTATGGCATCTCCAGAGAAACTAAGAGTATCTGTGTAAAAAATCGTGAATTATGCCCTACTGCTGTCAACAATGTATGATTTTCGTAAATCCTATAAGATTTAGTAAATCCTATAAGATTTCTTAATAATTATTAAGAAAATGGAAAGAATGTGGTAAACAAATAATAGTATAGTAGTCAGCATGTAGTCAGTTCAAAATTAAAATTGGTCTGAACACTGGCTATTTTTAATGTTTTTTTTCTAATGAACATGTAGTGTATTTACTAAAAAACGGACACTTTAGTGAAAAAATATTAAAGATAGAAAAGTTTTAAATGGCATTTTTTGGTTCGCAAGTTTTACAACTCCTAAACAGCATGCAATGAGAAAAACGATTATGGGTTGCAATTTTCACCCTTCCCAAGGTCATAGATGTTTAAAAATATTGGTGTTTGATAAAATAATGTAAGATTACAATGTTTTCATCACTGAGAAATAAAATAAAAACTGAATTTTAACCTATCCGTTTAAAGGGGTCTAGCTCCGATAGCAGAAGTTTTTGGAAGTAAGTTTGTATAGAGAATCCTCCTTACTTTTTGGTGTCGAATTGCTCGTTTAGTTTTTATCATCTGTTAGTTCTAATGATAATATTATTACACAGATTATCTCAATTGGGATTTGAATATTCATCCAACAGTTTAGCTTGGATTGTTGCCGTTTTACTAGCACACAGCTAACACGTCTGCGAAGAAAAATTTGTTCAGTATGCGGATACTATAACGGCATGACAGAGACATAGTTTTCCTCTATCTCCTTCACTATGATGTGCTGTTCTACCCTATATCTAATAACCTAGCCATAAATTCAATCTACTTCCGGTAGTTTTGTGTATCTATTTTATTACCTCTTTCCATGTTATTTGTAGTTATCTGATATTTTTCCGTATTTTCTAATTTAATACACCCACGCTTCCTAAATAACTAATCCTTTTCGTCAATTTTTTATAAATTCACTCCGTCCAAACCTACAAGAAGGTCAAATTTTCTGAGGCACACTCTGTATGTCGTATCCTTATGTTTGCTTAGTTTTATAGAAACAAATCAGTATTTACTTTACCAAAAGAAAAAAAAAACATAACCTTATCGTAGGATTTACGACACATTTAAAAGTAAATTATAGGTTGGGTCATCGCGTGGAATATCAAATGAAGGTAAGGTTGTATTATTAGTATTATTACAATTTTATAAATAACGCCATTAGTAGTCGGTTTTGTGAGTATGTATAATTCTCCGGTTATTAGCCGGTTCTTATATTTACTTACAGGCAAAAAATATGCAGATTAATACGCCGAAATAAACTTTCATGTTCTGCAGTGACCAATAAAAAGTACATTAACTTTAAGTGTATGGGGTGCTCAGAAAAGTAGATACCTAGAACAAGAAATAGTTATGAAGCACGTTGTGATCAAGTTAGTGCTACCACCAAAAGTTTTAACACGGAAAAACGTATTAATGCAATGCTATGCTCTTTATCGTCTACGAAACATAAAATGGTATGTCTTCAAAATAATTCAATTCAAATTGATAAATTGGTGCCAATTGAATAACGTTCCTATGAATGCTGAGATGTGTAACATAATGTTTTATACTTTAAAATTATCGAAAATAATATTTGACTTATATTTCTAGAGGTGTTACTTTAATTCGACGAGTTATCTTTCAATTCACATATTGAAAAACTAATATATGAAGCATGCAAGTCGTATGGTTTCATTCAGAAATAGTAAAGATTTTGTCCAAATAAACACGCTAAAAACTTTATATTTTTCTTTTGTTCGATCTAATTGAATATGATGCACAATATAGTTTTTNTTTAAGGGTTTTACAAATTGAATAATTTCTTTATACATTATGAAGGGACGAGGGGATCAGTTCAGGTCTGGCACCCTTGTTCCTACAAAAATTCCTTTATTCTCATAAACTATTTATTTTAAATGTAATTTATTATAAATCCAATTTGTTTCCTAAATTCCACATATGTACTACATTTTACCTCTGTACGCGCCACTGTTGTTTACTTGTTTTTTGGAAGCGCTCTCTAATTGACGGCAAAGCTCGCCAGGTTAGTATTTGACGTATAACCGACCAGTTCGTACACTCGATGCACCTGGGCGACTGCAGCTACTACCAGAACTCAGTGCGTATGCAGCGGTATTTCAGATTTAACATTGAATTTCATTTTAAATTTGAAATGGTTCATCTTACGCCTCCTAAAAATGATGACACGATTTTCCTTTGATAAAAGACCACAACTTTTTGCTCTACTTTGCATCGAATACGATCCTACTATAGATGTTACACACTTTTTAGATTATACAGTCTGTCCAAGATAAAGATGGGATAGAATTAAGATCTTGAAACGGTAAGAGATGTGTGGTGGATCAAATTAGAAAAAAGTTGTGTTTTTTTATACCTAAAAATATGCCGTTTAGAACATTTTAAAGTTCCCGGCAGTTCCGGAGATATCCGGGAAAACCCGAAATTTTACAAAATCGTTTTATTTTTTTTTCTGGCTTTATTTGAAAACGAATTTTAAAATAAATTGCATATTTACAGTGCCACTTTTTTCGCTCTATCCAATGGCGTCAACATTTTTTGAAATCCGACGTTTCGTCTTCTATGAACCATCATCAGGCTAATTTTTTTAAATACGTCGCTGCTATTTTTATGGCAAAATCTGAAGTCATTTTTAGCTTGTTTTAGCTATCTTTTAACATTTTTCCTGAGTACAGCTCTAAACGCTTTCAGAATTTATCTATTGGAGGAAGTCATATCAGTACAATAGTCAATACAGCACAAGATATCCAACCATTTTTTTTAATCAATAATTTAAAAAAATAATACGAATTTATGAAATGTTTTATTATTTCTAATTAGTATTGTTAACAGCAGTAAAAAAAAATTGTTGGATATTTTGTGCTGTATTGACTTTTATACTGTTATGACCTCCTCCAATAGATAATTTGAAAGCGGTCAGGGCCGTACTTAGGAAAAATTTTAAATGATAGCTAAAACAAGATAAAAACCTTTTTAAAGCGATTACAATATTATCTAATCTATTATCTATTATCTAATTCAGAATTTCGGATAACTCCGGAACTACCACGAATTTTAAAACTTTCTAAACGGCATTGTTAGGTAAAAAAATACAACTTTTTCTAATTTGAGCCACCCCCTTATCTCTTACCATTTCCTAGATCCTAATGTTATCTTTGTATATTACCCAATCAGTTAATGCAAAAGTACAATTTATCAAATAAATATTTATCCTGCTGTATAAGAAAACAATTTTTTCTCGAATATCTTGAAATTTAGAACACAGTATTATTTGTAATTCACTGTAATTATTTACGAAATGGAGAAAAATTGTTTAATAATTTAATATCAGCACGTGCCGTAAAAGCCTTAAAATCCCTAACCGTATTTTTGTTTCAGATATCAGCCATCACTAGCTTTTGCAGGGTAAGTTTACATATTGTAATGCTCTGAGTGTATGTACGTGGCACTGCTATTGGAAAACATTTTTATGTGTTCATGATCTACCAAATAAATAAATTGTTTCGGCAATTTATAAATGTATTATATTTATTCAAATACTGAACAGACTTCATTTCTCATTGGCTTCTAAGCCAAAATTAAGACAAATGTCTTTAAATAAAACTGATTACAAATAACACCCACGAAAGGCTGCAAAAAACTTCCTGATTCCTCCAAAGAAGCTTTGCACCAGGCCTTATTCAAGTAAATTAATTAATATTTTAAAAGCCTGTTCAACAAAATAATTAGAACACATTAATTTGGTGTAAGTATCCAACTCAAAACCCATTAAATTAGCTCCCGGTCGAATTTCTTTGTATTCCATGGGGACCCTAGCAATCCTAATCGCCTTAAAAATACAATAGGTAATCTAATTAAACTTTGTTGTTGTTTAAATTACTGAATTCACAATTCAAAAACGGTCTTGGAGCGGCAGACGTGGAGGATAAAGAGCGTAATTGAAATAATAAGCTTTACATGGGACTTGAATTAAAACTTTCGGCTCGGTATATTTAATTTCAAACTGCCTAGGAATTTAATGGAAACTCGTGAAAGCTTCGGCCGTGGAATTTAAAATATCGTATTTATATACGTTTATGCGGGGATTGTTGGAACGAGAGACTTAATAAACACAACAAAAGTAAGTTCTCTGACATAATTTGTTGTTTGTAAGAAATATTTTAATATCGCTGAGGCTTTGTACTTAGCAAAGAAAGCTTTTATTGTGGAGTTAATATTATACAATATTTCCAATTGGGGAATATTTCTTCATTTAGTAATTATCTACTTCCCTTTCACCACTCTTTCGAATAAGCTGTAGACTTTCTTAACCTTTTCCCAAACTCCAAGAGCATAAATTTAATATCTGTCGGTACGTAGATGATGGTACGATATTTAATAATACGGACAGTGGTATACTAATATATGGTTAAAAACTAGTAAATAATTAATTACCATTCCGTTCTTAGTATAACATTTATGATCAAGTTTGGAACAAAATTCATAACTTTTATACTGAGCGATATTTAAAAAAACGCCGAGACGGTTCTATTATGTTCTCGGGAGGGGCATCTTTTAAGATGATTCAGTTGTATACAGGGTGACCCAGAAAAGCTGGACGGCCAATAAATTTGTTTTTTCTTATGATATACCCTGTATATTTTTTCATATTTCGATAAAACTTTCTCTTACGAATACAGTGATGTAAGGTTTGAAGGGTCTATCTCAAATAACAAGCGAGATGTTGCGAGAAAATGACATTTATTTCAAAAAAATTTTTAATGTCATTTTTAATTAAAAATTGTACTTGGAAACGAAACAAATGCAAATAATTTAACGAAATTTAATGTAAATTTTCAAATTGTCCTCCGCCAACAATTTGGCACTGGCCCGCGCGAGTGTAAATAAACACTTTGTACTGTCACCGAACCCAAGACTTTGCATTAAATCTAATGTAAAATAAATATAAAATCATCGTAGATAGCGAAAAAACGGCGACATTGCTGTCATCAGTCATCAGTTAAATTTAGATAGAGACCATAGACCTAGTAAACTATGGACTGGCCCTAGAAAGAGAGATCAATCGCGCTGATGTGTGCTAGGCAGATGAAGCTAGTTGAGGCAAATACCGGTAAAACAAATGATGCTACATGGGTATACCAGTACAAAATGCCGTAAATAAACTTTGAAGTAAATATCATGTATTGACATTATGGATTGATTTCTTGAATTTTTGTGTGATTTAGTTAGTGTATGTGAAAGATTCGTAAAAACTAAATATGGTGCAATCGTATTCTGCGATAAATTGCGTAAAGAGAGATTTAAGTGGAGAAAAAATTAAATTTCATAGGTAGGAAAGAAGTTATGATGGTACCAACATGTTTATACTTTTCGCATCTTTCTGAAAATAATGACCAAGTAGAGTTGTCTCCGATGATAACTTATTAGAATATATTATTTCCCCCATCCTCAAAATAAAATGTTATTTTAACATCAAAATTTTGCCGCTTTAAATGTGTTACTCTTCAAATTATTTTTTAACATCAAACCGAATATAACGAAAAAATTTTAACTGAAATGTGCTTAGCAAAAAATTCTCTTCAAATAATATGTTCTGCAAAGCAAGAAAATATGAAATATTTGAAATAACTACGTCAGAAGAGCTTGCAGTAATTTTAACCGATCGAATTTATGATATGAAGAAAATAAATGGAGAAATACATAAATAAGGCACTATAAAAACTATTTGGAATATTATAGCTACAACAGTTCAAATATTGTACTGTAATTAGGCCAGTAATATAATAAACCCTTTTACATACCTACACTACTGGAAAAAATTAAATTTTTTTGTCTTTTGGTCTCTATATTATTTTTATAAAGTCTTTGAATACGGCCCAACAGAAAAAAGGGGTAAGGAATCGAGTATAGCTAGCTGATTGGTTGAATTAAATGTAGCGCCCTGCAGTCGAAATTCTGTGAACGAAGCCTAAGCCCTTACTAGCTCCATCTCTCTCGCACACGTCTGAGCGATTGCCGTTTATACAGGGTGATTCATTAACAATGGGAAAATCGGAAGCTGAAGATACTACACGTGAAATGGTGACCATTGGCGCAAACATGCCTTATCCGAAAGTTGATAGTTTCGGAAACAGGGTGTTGAAGTTAAAATTTTAAATCGTTTTTTGCGATTATTCTAAAAATATGTAGGTTAGGAACTTGAAAATTTGTGAAACTATATTTTTTTAAGGCGACGAATAAGATGTGTGTTGTAATTTCAGCATTGCTCATAGAGGGCGCCACTTACGACCAATTTTACCGAAAATTTAGTTAATAACTTTTTACCCTGTATGTCTAACATGAAACTTGATTCAAACAATCATTTTTCCATTAATTATGTATTCTTGTTTCATTTCGGTATCTCGATCCGTTTTCGAGAAAAATCGATTTAACGAACACATTGTTTGGATAATACGAGAAATTAAAAGTGAAACAAACCAAGTGTTTCTTCGTGTTATTACAACAATTAACAATAAAACAAATGAAATATGTAATTATGATTTAAAGTAATTGTTCGAAGAATCCACCGTTAACACTGATATACTTTACACGTCTTCTGAAAGATCTTCGAGTTTGAAACAACATATTGGGATTGCATCTGACTTCGTTGGCAGCGATTTGTATTATTTGCCACAACTCTTCACACGTGCCAATAGATTCTTTGTAAACTATATCTTTCATTCGAGACCACATAGAAAAATCAAGAAGATTGAAGTCCGGACTTCTGAATGGCTAAGCAAAAATGCTTAGATGGCCAATCCAGCGATTTGGAAAAACTGCATCTAAATATGCACGCATTGGCCGAGAAAAGTGCGGTGGAGCTCCGTCGTGCATGAACCACATGTCTCTTCTTAAATAAAGTAGAACTTCTTCAACCCGTGGAAGCATTTTTACTTGGCCACCCAGAAGTCCGGACTTCAATTCTCTTCATTTTTCTATGTGGAAGAATCTATTGGTTCATGTGAAGAGTTGTGGTAAAGAATACAAATCGCTGCCAACGAAGTCAAACGCAATCTCAATATGTTGTTTCAAACTCGAAGATCTCTCAGAAAGCGGTGTGTAAAGTGTGTAAATGTCAACGGTGGATTCTTCGAACACTGACTTTAAATTATTATTACGAATTTCTTATCAAAACATAGTGTTCGTTAAATCGATTTTTCTCGAAAACGGATCGAGATACCGAAATGAAACAAGAGTACATATTTAGTGGAAAAATCTTTCAGGTTTTGAATCAAGTTTCATGTTACACATACGGGGTAAAAAGTTATTAACTAAATTTTCGGTAAAATTGGTCGTAAGTGGCGCCCTCTATGAGCAATGCTGAAATTACAACACATAACTTATTCGTCGCCTTAAAAAATATAGTTTCACAAATTTTCAAGTTCCTAACCTACATATTTTTAGAATAATCGCAAAAAACGATTTAAAATTTTAACTTTCAACGCCCTGTATTTCCGAAACTATCAACTTTCGGATAAGGCATGATTGCGCCAATGGTCACCATTTCACGTGTAGTATCTTCAGCTTTCCACTTTCCCATTGTTAATGAATCACCCTGTATAGGCGAAATGACAGTTGGGCGAGTCCAGTAGTTTATAAGGTTTATGATAGTGACAGACACATAAATACGAATCGACTAATGACTCTCGGACCACGATAAACCAAACCTCGGACTATTATTTCAGTAGCAAACCATTTCAGAAAGTTTTTGTGATATTTTATTTACAAAAAAAAAAAGCAATACGAAGTTCTACGCCTTCCCAGGAGTCTCACTAGCCGCGGCATCGAAAAAATCGCGCAACAAGAATCCAGTAGGAAACGGAGGCGTAGACATGGCGCCCAACTAAGGGGCCTCGAGTGGATAAGTGCGCCCACAAGGACCTCACAACCAGGTATCGATATGGAAAATAGATATCCACCTCCAATTCAACAAAGACATTCAGAAATAGACAGTGAATTGTCTTTTTTGGAACGTTCCACTCCAAGGCAGGAACCACCCACAGTCGGACAACGTCTCATTGACGCGTTTACAGCAGGCTTACGCAACGTGCTACAGGCGGAAACAAGGCCGACACCTATTGCGGCGGAATCACGAAGTGTCCGGTAACGTTCTTCGCGCTTTGATGCGTGGACACCAACTCCGGAGATGGGATCAACACCTGCCCCAAGCACTATCCGTACTCCAGCGACCAGATCTAGCTGCCATCCAAGCTCGCCAACAAGATTTCCAAGCCAAACTCTACGAACCAGACACCCAACCGCTCACCGAATTCCAAGTCGGCGCACGAGTCATGGTGAGGTCTCATCCGACGTATCGAGAAGCTTTCGCCCCGGTCTGGACTGGCCCCGGCGGCAGAGTACTACGATATCTGGGAGACGTTACTTACGAAATCGGGCGACACGGCGCTCGAACTCAACTTCACCACATAGACGACCTCCACCCAGCGCCCCAGGGCAATGATGACGTCGAACTAAGCAACGACGAGTCCGACGATGACGACCAAGTCTCAGGAGACCACCACTAACCACAACCTCCACAACCAGGCCAGCCAGCTATCAGAGAGCAACAATGTCAAAGTGACATACCGCTCCCCGTCGAGCTACCACAGCCAGGTCCAAGCCGCAGGCAGCCTAAGCCAAGGTCGACCGCAGCAGACGCAGAGCCTTAAGTCAGAGCGATCGTCAGCTCTCCTGCAGCAACCGCCAAAGCCAAGCCAACAGCGAGTCCAGAGACCTAGGCCACAACATGGCCCTGGTAACAAACCCAAACCAAACCACCTATACTACACCATAGCAGCAGCCCAGAGAGAAAAAGACCATAAAGGACCACCGTTCCCGAACCGATGTCCCAACCTACCCAGAGCCCATGCCAGAGCAACGAGCCGACAACAGAGAACCATCAAATCAGGGCGATTTACGTTCTAGTTGCCGTGCCAGCTGCCCAGGTGCAACCAAAAAATCAAGAATCCAGTCCCAATGCAACCACGAGGCCGTAGATCCAAAGCAGAACACCTGATCCAACCGTCAGCCGAACCAAGTAACAAATACCCTAGAGGTATTAGCGAGTGAAAGTAACAAATATTTCCCAGAGACAGAAAACAGACTGCATCTTTTGTCCCATTACAACATTTACTTTTAAATAACGCTTTGCAAACGTTCCTTTTTTTTGCACTGGGTCCACATATATATTCATTTTTCATGTAAACATTACATTTCTTAGTTCCAATTAAAACTAGGCCCAACAATCAGTAAAGTCGATTCGCACGAAGGAGGTAAGTGTCACCGAACCCGAGACTGCATTAAATCTAATGTAAAATAAATATAAAATCATCGTAGACAGCGAAAAAACGGCGACATCGCTGTCATCAGTCATCAGTTAAATTTAGATAGTGACAGACACATAAATACGAATCGACTAATGACTCTCGGACCACGGTAAACCAAATCTCGGACTATTATTTCAGTTTAAACTATCTTCGAAAGTTTCTGTAATTTTTTTTACAAAAAAAAAACAGCAATACGAAGTTCTACGCTTTCCCAGGAGTCTTACTAGCTCCGGCATCGAAAAAATCGCGCAACAAGAATCCAGTAGGAAACGGAAGCGTAGACAGTACACTACGCTTAATAATTTCTGGGCTGATTCTTTCCATTTCAGCACGAAATTCTCAGTTGTAAGTCTGCTAAATTCTTTGGTCGATTGAAGTAGGTATACCCTAGATTTTAAATAGCCCCATAGAAAAAATTCAGAGGAGCCAAGTCGGGGAAATGCAGGGGCCACTCAAGAGATTCTCTCCGTTCTTTCCATCTTTTAGGGAATGTATCTCATCAAGATATTGCCGAACCTCTAAGCCAAAGTGAGGTGGAACTCCATCTTGTTGAAACTAAATATTTTCATGGGGTATATCGCCGTTTGCAGCGTTGGAGAAATGAATTGATACAGCCTTCACCAACTTAAGACGCAGAAAATCTATCTAGCAGCAGTGAGGTTTTCNGTCCTAATGTTATGCCTGTATATTACCCACTCAGTTAATGCAAAAGTACAATTTATCAAATAAATATTTATCCTGCTGTATAAGAAAACAATTTTCTCGAATATCTTGAAATTTAGAACACAGTATTATTTGTAATTCACTGTAATTATTTACGAAATGGAGAAAAATTGTTTAATAATTTAATATCAGCACGTGCCGTAAAAGCCTTAAAATCCCTAACCGTATTTTTGTTTCAGATATCAGCCATCACTAGCTTTTGCAGGGTAAGTTTACATATTGTAATGCTCTGAGTGTATGTACGTGGCACTGCTATTGGAAAACATTTTTATGTGTTCATGATCTACCAAATAAATAAATTGTTTCGGCAATTTATAAATGTATTATATTTATTCAAATACTGAACAGACTTCATTTCTCATTGGCTTCTAAGCCAAAATTAAGACAAATGTCTTTAAATAAAACTGATTACAAATAACACCCACGAAAGGCTGCAAAAAACTTCCTGATTCCTCCAAAGAAGCTTTGCACCAGGCCTTATTCAAGTAAATTAATTAATATTTTAAAAGCCTGTTCAACAAAATAATTAGAACACATTAATTTGGTGTAAGTATCCAACTCAAAACCCATTAAATTAGCTCCCGGTCGAATTTCTTTGTATTCCATGGGGACCCTAGCAATCCTAATCGCCTTAAAAATACAATAGGTAATCTAATTAAACTTTGTTGTTGTTTAAATTACTGAATTCACAATTCAAAAACGGTCTTGGAGCGGCAGACGTGGAGGATAAAGAGCGTAATTGAAATAATAAGCTTTACATGGGACTTGAATTAAAACTTTCGGCTCGGTATATTTAATTTCAAACTGCCTAGGAATTTAATGGAAACTCGTGAAAGCTTCGGCCGTGGAATTTAAAATATCGTATTTATATACGTTTATGCGGGGATTGTTGGAACGAGAGACTTAATAAACACAACAAAAGTAAGTTCTCTGACATAATTTGTTGTTTGTAAGAAATATTTTAATATCGCTGAGGCTTTGTACTTAGCAAAGAAAGCTTTTATTGTGGAGTTAATATTATACAATATTTCCAATTGGGGAATATTTCTTCATTTAGTAATTATCTACTTCCCTTTCACCACTCTTTCGAATAAGCTGTAGACTTTCTTAACCTTTTCCCAAACTCCAAGAGCATAAATTTAATATCTGTTGGGACGTAGACGATGGTACGATATTTAATAATACGGACAGTGGTATACTAATATATGGTTGAAAACTAGTAAATAATTAATTACCATTCCATTCTTAGTATAACATTTATGATAAAGTTTGGAACAAAATTCATAACTTTTATACTGAGCGATATTTAAAAAAAACGCCGAGACAGGTCTATTATGTTCTCCGGAGGGGCATCTTTTAAGATGATTCAGTTGTATACAGGGTGACCCAGAAAAGCTGGACGGCCAACAAATTTGTTGTTTCTTATGATACACCCTGTATATTTTTTCATATTTCGATAAAACTTTCTCTTACGAATACAGGTTTGAAGGGTCTATCTCAAATAACAAGCGAGATGTTGCGAGAAATTGACATTTATTTCAAAAAATTATTTAATGTCATTTTTAATTAAAAATTGTACTTGGAAACGAAACAAATGCAAATAATTTAACGGAATTTAATGTAAATTTTCAAATTGTCCTCCGCCAACAATTTCGCACTGGTCCGCGCGAGTGTAAACACTTTGTACTGTCACCGAACCCAAGCGTTTGCATTAAATCTAATGTAAAATAAATATAAAATCATCGTAGACAGCGAAAAAACGGCGACATCGCTGTCATCAGTTAAATTTAGATAGTGACCATAGACCATAGTAGTTTATAAGGTATATGATAGTGACAGACACATAAATACGAATCGACTAATGATTCTCGGACCACGGTAAACCAAACCTCGGACCATTATTTCAGTAGCAAACCATTTTAGAAAGTTTTGTGATATTTTTTACAAAAAAAAAGCAATACGAAGTTCTACGCCTTCCCAGGAGTCTTACTAGCCCCGGCATCGAAAAAATCGCGCAACAAGAATCCAGTAGGAAACGGAAGCGTAGACAGTACACTACGCTTGATAATTTCTGGGCTGATTCTTTCCATTTCAGTACGAAATTCTCAGTTGTAAGTCTGCTAAATTGTTTGGTCAATTGAAGTATACCGTAGATTTTAAATAACCCCATAGAAAAAATTCAGAGTAGCCAAGTCGGGGAAATGCAGGGGCCACTCAAGAGATCCTCTCCGTCCTATCCATCTTTTAGGGAATGTATCTCATCAAGATATTGCCGAACCTCTAAGCCAAAGTGAGGTGGAACTCCATCTTGTTGAAACTAAATATTTTCATGGGGTATATCGTCGTTTGCAGCGTTGGAGAAAAGAATTGATACAGCCTTCACCAACTTAAGACGCAGAAAATTTATCTAGCAGCAGTGAGGTTTTCTTAAAAACAAGTAAGGATCTAAAAATCGCCTTCCTATGATTCCCACCCATACATTTAATTTGCCTTTACGCTGACTGTGGAATTTTTGTCATTTGACTAATATCTACAATTATGGCGATGTACTGAGCCATTTAAACATAATGTGGCCTCGTCAAAGAAAATTATAAAAATTATGTTGCTTAGAAAGTTTGGATTTACATTACAAAAGTGCAACCGGTTGTCTGGGTCATTCATCCTCATTTAATTCGTGTATCAGCTGGACTATATCCACGACACTTTTCTGTGCGAAGCAACTTTACAACATATGATTGATCCACATTGTCGTTTAGGGCTAGTTGTCTTGTTGACTGATCAGGATTTTTTTCAATTTCCAGCAATAAATTTAACTTGGTTTCTTCAGTGATTTGAGGTCGACCTTGTCGTGTCCTATTGCTTACACACCCAGCTGCTGTAAACCTGTCAGCATGTGTTTGATTAATAGCTTAAGGGTTCGTAGCTTATGGTGATATGCAACGTTGGATGTGGTGATATCCAACCATCATTAAGATCTCTATCCTTTCACGTTCAGTTAAAAATCTGCCATTCCTTCTAAGCCCCAAAAAATTGAATGATAAATTTGCGAAGTTTATTAAGGTTATAATAACGTACTAATTTGTGAAAATGTCATGCTACAACACTGGTGTTTTTGTTTCTAAGCAACCACCAAAATCTGGAATTTAATAACTTTTATGAGTGACCTGAGTGCCAATAAAAAGGACCCTAATTTTCATTGCTAAACTTGCAAACTTTTTTCGTCATTTTTTTCGTTAATTATTTGCATTTGTTTCGTTTCCAAGTACAATTTCTTTTAAGAAAGATGACATTAAATAATTTTTTGAAATAAATGTAATTTTCTCCCAATATCTCCCTTGTTATTTATGATAGACCCATCAAATCTTACATCAATGTATTCGTAGAGAAAGCTATATCCGAATATGAAAAAATATACAGTGTTTCATAAGAAAAAACAAATTTATAGGCCGAGAATAAAATCGACCTGTCTCGGTGTTTTTTTTTTTTTTTAAATCACTCAGTATAAAAGTTATGAATTTTGTTCCAAACTTTATAATCACTGTTATATAATGGTGCAGATATTTTTTCACTAAAAAGCTCGATTTCTTTTTTAAATATAAAATAAGTATCCTTTGTTACAATGATTTTCTAAATACGTTTAGAGAAATTGTGGGAAATGGCGTACAATTGTTCTACTAGGCGAATTAATACAATTTCGTAATTACTCCAAATTTTCAAATGAATTCGTATAAACCTATTGTTTAAGATGTCCCCAGATATATAAATCGAGAGGGTTTAAGTTAGGGAAAT
The DNA here is from genome assembly GCF_000390285.2 of Anoplophora glabripennis. NCBI lineage: Eukaryota > Metazoa > Arthropoda > Insecta > Coleoptera > Cerambycidae > Anoplophora > Anoplophora glabripennis. Next base: position 218,335 of record NW_019416611.1, on the reverse strand, counting down.
ATGAAAGCCAATATTGTGCTCCTCTACCTATCCAACGATTTGGATATACATATAACATGCAATACCTAGGAACCAAGTTGAAATGGACTGGAGCACCGTTATGCATATACAACATTATTGTCTTAACAAAACAGGGCTTTCTTTAAGTAGTATTAGTATATCCTCTTAAGAAATTTCCAATAAATTTCTTCAGTCAATCTGCTGGAAAGAAATAATGAGCCAATCAGAAAGTCTCCGACAAATTCCACTTACTAGAAAATTATGTTTGGTGACTANCCTCTTAAGAAATTTCCAATAAATTTCTTCAGTCAATATGCTGGAAAGAAATAATGAGCCAATCAGAAAGTCTCCGACAAATTCCACTTACCAGAAAATTATGTTTGGTGACTATATTCTAACACTGTGTGTGGGTTTTCATAAGGTCGTATGTGATTGTTATGAAAATTCATTATGGCATCTCCAGAGAAACTAAGAGTATCTGTGTAAAAAATCGTGAATTATGCCCTACTGCTGTCAACAATGTATGATTTTCGTAAATCCTATAAGATTTAGTAAATCCTATAAGATTTCTTAATAATTATTAAGAAAATGGAAAGAATGTGGTAAACAAATAATAGTATAGTAGTCAGCATGTAGTCAGTTCAAAATTAAAATTGGTCTGTACACTGGCTATTTTTAATGTTTTTTTTTTCTAATGAACATGTAGTGTATTTACTAAAAAACGAACACTTTAGTGAAAAAATACTAAAGATAGAAAAGTTTTAAATGCCATTTTTTGGTTCGCAAGTTTTACAACTCCTAAACAGCATGCAATGAGAAAAACGATTATGGGTTGCAATTTTCACCCTTCCCAAGGTCATAGATGTTTAAAAATATTGGTGTTTGATAAAATAAAGTAAGATTACAATGTTTTCATCACTGAGAGATAAAATAAAAACTGAATTTTAACCTATCCGTTTAAAGGGGTCTAAGCTCCGATAGCAGAAGTTTTTGGGAGTAAGTTTGTATAGAGAATCCTCCTTACTTTTTGGTGTCGAATTGCTCGTTTAGTTTTTATCATCTGTTAGTTCTAATGATAATATTATTACACACATTATCTCAATTGGGATTTGAATATTCATCCAACAGTTTAGCTTGGATTGTTGCCGTTTTACTAACACACAGCGAACACGTCTGCGAAGAAAAATTTGTTCAGTATGCGGATACTATAACGGCATGACAGAGACATAGTTTTCCTCTATCTCCTTCACTATGATGTGCTGTTCTACCCTATATCTAATAACCTAGCCATAAATTCAATCTACTTCCGGTAGTTTTGTGTATCTATTTTATTACCTCTTTCCATGTTATTTGTAGTTATCTGAAATTTTTCCGTATTTTCTAATTTAATACACCCACGCTTCCTAAATAACTAATCCTTTTCGTCAATTTTTTATAAATTCACTCCGTGCAAACCTACAAGAAGGTCAAATTTTCTGAGGCACACTGTATGTCGTATCCTTATGTTTGCTTAGTTTTATAGAAACAAATCAGTATTTACTTTACCAAAAGAAAAAAAAAACATAATCTTATCGTAGGATTTACGACACATTTAAAAGTAAATTATAGGTTGGGTCATCGCGTGGAATATCAAATGAAGGTAAGGTTGTATTATTAGTATTATTACAATTTTATAAATAACGCCATTAGTAGTCGGTTTTGTGAGTATGTATAATTCTCCGGTTATTAGCCGGTTCTTATATTTACTTACAGGCAAAAAATATGCAGATTAATACGCCGAAATAAACTTTCATGTTCTGCAGTGACCAATAAAAAGTACATTAACTTTAAGTGTATGGGGTGCTCCGAAAAGTAAATACCTAGAACAAGAAATAGTTATGAAGCACGTTGTGGTCAAGTTAGTGCTACCACCAAAAGTTTTAACACGGAAAAACGTATTAATGCAATGCTATGCTATTTATCGTCTACGAAACATAAAATGGTATGTCTTCAAAATAATTCAATTCAAATTGATAAATTGGTGCCAATTGAATAACGTTCCTATGAATGCTGAGATGTGTAACATAATGTTTTATACTTTAAAATTATCGAAAATAATATTTGACTTATATTTCTAGAGGTGTTACTTTAATTCGACGAGTTATCTTTCAATTCACATATTGAAAAACTAATATACGAAGCATGCAAGTCGTATGGTTTCATAGTCAGAAATAGTAAAGATTTTGTCCAAATAAACACGCTAAAAACTTTATATTTTTCTTTTGTTCGATCTAATTGAATATGATGCACAATATAGTTTTTAAGCACTTTTTTGTTTTATTGTACTCTTATACACTGTTGTTTTTTTTATTTTAATATTTCATCTGCAATTTTTTTTCTCTTTGCTCTCCTGTCCCATAGTTGGGTTTTTACATCCGTAGAACTGTGTATCAATAAATAAACAACAAGCGAATTTGTTATAAAAAAAATAGATTCTCATAATGCATGTTTAGGAGTTTTTACAGAATTTGATTTTGGAGTGCATTTTATTTTGTAGATAGAGTTTTTAAATTTCAGAAAGAGGCTGTGAGAAATATAGTGGGGTGCGTCTCATTCAATGTTGTGTAGAAATACTTTTAAAAAAATTACAGTTCCTCGCATTGCTATGCAGAAATTGATGACAAATTTTCAAAATTTTCTAAAAAATAATATTTAATAATAAAAAGGTATATTGACAGCTTTTGAACAAAGTTTTAAAAAAATAAAATATGAAGAATATTTAATTATCTAATTATTATTAGACATATACAGGGTGAGGAATTAATAATGGTACACCAATGGCAGATTGTTAACGTCAAAATATAGCGATTGAGTCAAACATGCCTTAATCAATTGTTGCTCCTTTTCGTTCTACAGGGTGTTAAAGTTAAAAAAATATTTTAGATTTTAAGTATGTATGGACCTATTGTTTTAAAAATTTGTAGATTCACGTTTTTTGAGGTGGCCAATACGAATATGCAAATAGTGTTGGGGTCACCTCTAGGGTGCGCTAGTTATACCGTTCTATCAATGTAAAAATATGTCTAACTTTTTATATTTTACAATTTTTAATTTTTTAACTAGAAATTATTGAACTACGTTCAATTCTAAATAAAAAATGTATACTTGTTACAAATCGATAAACTCAACTGTTTTCGAGATACAAACGTTTTAAGTTTTTGAGATTCGACGGGAATTAAATTAGAAAATAATTTTTTCCAAAGTAGTAGGCATTGACATAATAAATTGACAGCTGTTACTACAATACCATAGTGTTTCTGCGAATTCTACTCAATTTGGTTAAGAAGTAGTTTTTTCATTGTCGTTATTTTTTAGAGAAGAGAATATCTTAAAAGAAACCCGGACCGTTGGATTGTACGCAGTAGCGAAGTACCTTGGTCTGCACGTAGCCCTGTTTTAAATCCGCTGGATTTTTACTTTTGGGAATATCTTAAATTTTTTGTTTACAAAATCATTATTAATGGACATGAACAACTGTGGACAAATATTCAAAAATCAGTTCATATTGTCAAACAACATAGAACATTATTTAACGCCAGATAAAATTTAAATAAAAGGCTAAGAAAGTGCATTGAACCCGCTAGTGGTTAATAATTTGTTAAGATATGCATAATAAAATTTCCAGTTGCTGTAATGTTTGTCTTAATTCTTAATTCAGGCTTGGTATCTTAAGACCTGCTAATTTTCTAACCGAAAACGGTTTAGTTTATCGATTTGTAACTAGTATACCTTTTTTATTTAGAATTGAACATAGTTCAATAATTTGTAATTAAAAAATTCAAAATTGTAAAATACAAAAATTTATACAGATTTTTACATTGATAGGACAGTACCTATAACTAGCGCCCTCTAGACGTGACCCCAACACTGTTTGCATATTCGTATTTTCCTCCTCAAAAAACGTAAATCTACAAATTTACGAAACAATCGGTCCATACATACTTAAAATGTAGATAAAAATCGAAAATCTTTTTTCAACTTTAACACCCTGTAGAACGAAAAGGAGCAACGATTGATTAAGGCATGTTTGGCTCAATCACTATATTTTGACGTTAACAATCTGCCATTAAGCTGTATACCATTATTAATGACTCACCCTGTATATAGGTATACATAATGCCTACTTTCTCTTTGCACTTCCCTTTAGGCATTTTTATATTTCTTTCTTTTTCTGTTATGTATTCCCAATTTATTCTATTTTATTGTCTTGTTACTTTTTTATACGAACTGATGTTATAAATTGAAGTTTGAATTCCATTGAGTGTGATGAAACCGAGCCATATTCTAAGTTTGCACTTGATTTAAGGGTAAATAATTTTTTTTCGAGTTGTGTTGTGTTGATTGCATAGATATTTATTCATACAGGGTGATTCATAACTTATTCAAAAAAAAATTTTTGAACGTACGGGTGACTTACAAATACAATTTTGTAAAAAAAAATCGGAACGGGTAGTTCGAAAATGAATTAAAAATGCACTTCTGCACAGCAATGGAAACTGATCCACTGTAAAACCTGACCTTGCGGAAGGCAAACCATGCAGCATGAACGGACAAAAAATTAAAAGAAATAAACAAGGAAAGAAATAAATAAAATTTTATAACACCTTTTTTATATCAGCAAATTCAACTGCTTTTGCCGCTATTGTTATTAATTAATAAAATTTATTTGTGGTTTTAATTAATAAAATAATTTAACATACCTGATGTTACAACTGTTACAAATTTTGTCCACCGACATTCGGGCCCGTCTTACCCAGTTTCTACGAACTAACTCAAATTTTGTCTTGCTTCACCATAAATTAAAACAATCTCCATCAATTTTGCTATACATATAAGCCATTTTTGACACCTGAAAAACTAATGTAAACACTATTCGGAATCACCCCGGAAAACGTGGAGGGAGAGCACATTGCGTACAGCGCACAACACGAATGACGCTAGAGACTACAGTTATCCGGCAATGTAAGGGTTATAAATACGACTTCAATAATTTTTTTTCTCGGAAATTATGAGGATTATAATAATTACAAAATAAAAATTTAATACATAGTGTCAATAAAATATCAAGCAATAATTTCTTTAATTTCTTTTTAGAGTTAATTAATGAAAAATTATTAAACTCGGCCGACAAATTGTTGTATTCCTTAGGTGCAATATAAGAAAAACTCCTAGTGTACAGAGCAGTGGCGTGGCGAGGAATTTCAAGCAAATGGGCATACCGGGCATAAATGTAGCACTCTGTGAATTTATATTATTACTTCGGTTTTTAATTTCTCTTTAATCTCCCAATAATAAAAAATTTACTTTTAAATAAGAGAATAAATTAAAATTTGCTAATTTTTTATTTTTGCTACTCATATTTCGAAATAAAGCATTATTGAACAAATATTAATTGCCTTATATTAATATAGATATACTTGGGTACTACGTTAAATCTGACATTCTGTATATTTGACCAATGTATTTTATAAGTAAGTTATAATAGTTAAAGTACATATGGAAAACTATTACTCTAATGATTCATTTTCTCTACTTTGACCCATAGTTTTTGAGTAAAATAAGTAAATGTGTCTTTTATTTCTATACTTTGACTGACTGCAACTTTGAAATATTGTTAACTTCCTCTCAAATGTTGATGAACTTTTTACACGCGATGTGTATACTTACTAATTATCTGCTTATATTTATCATCTTCGAATAACATTTAGTTATTGAATAGTTCAAACATAGTGCTCTTTATATAGCTTTGGCGAATATTTGACGAATAAATACATGCATATATCGATATGCACCACCTACATTATAAGGCATTTGGTTATTTTTGACAAATATGTGCACTCTTTCAAATTTGCTCAAATCTTCGCGTTGTTAACCATTTAGTCGTTCACACCCATTAGATTAGACATAGAACATTTGTAACTGGAAACAATCTTATTTAAATTGTTACTTCTGTTACCACCTTTTAACATTGTTATGAGCTTAAGACTTTTATCAGCATCATCACAAAATATGAGACGATAGAGGAAAAACCGATGGAGTTGTAATAAAATATCTATTCAGGGTAGCAGGTGGACCCGTCTATTTTTAAGGAATGTAATATTGGGCAATAACTTTTCCTTATTCTCAGGCATTTATGGGATAGATTTCTTAGGGGTGTAACGAGAAGAGGGTATTTTTCAGGACAAAAATGATTGAAATATGCTACAATTATGTATTTATTAAATATTCGGCATCAATATTATCGTGTAACTTTTATTTAAATTTAGCTACTAATAATAAATATATGCATATATTCAAAACTGGCTATACTAGAAAAGTCAAATGAATAGAAAACATGTGTTATGAATTGAACATACAAAAGCAGGAGCAACGTGCTTGCAATGTTTTTGAAAGGATTCACTTATCAAAAAGATGACTGAGGTATTTTGAATTCAATTTTCAAAATAAATTGAATAATACAAATTGCAATAATATATTGGGTTAAATTATTTAATTGGGGACTATGAAGATACTACAACCCTTTACAGATACAGGGTTACTGAAAGTATGAAAAAATTATGCAATATTTTTGAAAAATTATTCCTGAATTCAGATTTGTGATATTTCCTGAAGTACAGGATTTAAGTTATATCAACCAAAAGTTATGCCACAATTTTTGTTAGTTTTCATATTTGGAATAAAAANCAGTGCTATGGCAATAAAGAAGCTGACAAGCTAGCCAGGAGCGCATCGGGACTCAACATTTTTGGACCCGGCCCCTCCAGTGTGCTTCCGTTGTCGGCACTTGTTGGAATTATCAAGGAAGACACCCACAAAGAATTTATGAAACGGTGGGATGAAACAATCAGATGTCACTTTGCTAAGGAGTTCTTAGTGTGTCCTAGCAAAGACACAGCAAAAAAATACCTGGCTATGTCTAGGTTAAATCTTCGCCAGGTGACAGGTATTCAAACTGGACACTGTTGGCTAAGGAAACACCTTTACAATATGGGGAAGTGTGAAACACCTCTTTGTAGGGGCTGTGAACAGGAAGACGAGACGGTGTTGCATTTACTATGTGAATGCACTGCCGTCTCGTCAACAAGAGAGTCCATGTTGGGAGAACGCTGGCCTTCAATGGCCTATATTAGAGAGACCCCCTGAGCAACGTCACCACCTTTTTCACTGTAATAGGCTGGTTGGCGGCTCAGGTAGATTGATCTCTCTAATGGGAGGATGTACAAGGCGCCCAATGGAGCCTAAGCGCTGTAGCTTTGCTACCCTCCCCACAATTCCAGACTCCAGGATTGAAAGGTAATTACATTGTCTCACGTTTGCGTAAATTTTAGGTTTTTCAGGTGCAAAATAAGAAAGTTATTAACAAAAAACAAAACAAAAAAAAAACGGATTTCAAACCAATTAAATCAAATAGTGCCTAAAAAACATGAATTTAAAAAATCTCGATCTGACCAATAGGAGCCGAGATAATTTTTTTTTTCTTAAAAACGGTATTCTGGCTGTTCTATTTAAAATTTTGTAATAAACTTGGGCTTGTTATAAAGTATGACTTCCTTTATAGGCTGATTTTTTTTAATGGATTCGACCAAGAAATTACCACGTAAACGTTCATTAAAGACAGAGTGATCCGCGCGGCGGCCCATGCGGCCGAGCGGTAGCCAGGAGAGGGGAGCGCTGTAACGTCATTGGCTTCTCAAAATTCTTACTTAACAAATGGATTGTGGCACTTAGAAAGCAGCTATCAGATTTTTTTTAATCAACCGAAAAATTGAAAAAAGAGAAATTATTTTTTTCTTTTGTTATAAACAATATGACGCTCGACCTCTACAAATACACAAATTTGGGCTTTTATTCTATGTATTTCAAATCAAGAATTAGATTTACTATTAAATGTGCAAGAAAGTCCAAATACGTCCATACAGATATTAGCCAGGAATCATAACACAGCCCCACAAAAAAAAAGTATCGGATCTGGTATTTAGACTCTTGTATTTCCATGTATTTTTTTCCGCTGAATCCGAATCTGCCNTGACCAAAGTATTTTATAAGTAAGATATAATAGTTAAAGATACATATGGAAAACTATTACTCTAATGATTCATTTTCTCTACTTTGACCCATAGTTTTTGAGTAAAATAAGTAAATGTGTCTTTTATTTCTATACTTTGACTGACTGCAACTTTGAAATATTGTTAACTTCCTCTCAAATGTTGATGAACTTTTTACACGCGATGTGTATACTTACTAATTATCTGCTTATATTTATCATCTTCGAATAACATTTAGTTATTGAATAGTTCAAACATAGTGCTCTTTATATAGCTTTGGCGAATATTTGACGAATAAATACATGCATATATCGATATGCACCACCTACATTATAAGGCATTTGGTTATTTTTGACAAATATGTGCACTCTTTCAAATTTGCTCAAATCTTCGCGTTGTTAACCATTTAGTCGTTCACACCCATTAGATTAGACATAGAACATTTGTAACTGGAAACAATCTTATTTAAATTGTTACTTCTGTTACCACCTTTTAACATTGTTATGAGCTTAAGACTTTTATCAGCATCATCACAAAATATGAGACGATAGAGGAAAAACCGATGGAGTTGTAATAAAATATCTATTCAGGGTAGCAGGTGGACCCGTCTATTTTTAAGGAATGTAATATTGGGCAATAACTTTTCCTTATTCTCAGGCATTTATGGGATAGATTTCTTAGGGGTGTAACGAGAAGAGGGTATTTTTCAGGACAAAAATGATTGAAATATGCTACAATTATGTATTTATTAAATATTCGGCATCAATATTATCGTGTAACTTTTATTTAAATTTAGCTACTAATAATAAATATATGCATATATTCAAAACTGGCTATACTAGAAAAGTCAAATGAATAGAAAACATGTGTTATGAATTGAACATACAAAAGCAGGAGCAACGTGCTTGCAATGTTTTTGAAAGGATTCACTTATCAAAAAGATGACTGAGGTATTTTGAATTCAATTTTCAAAATAAATTGAATAATACAAATTGCAATAATATATTGGGTTAAATTATTTAATTGGGGACTATGAGGATACTATAACCCTTTACAGATACAGGGTTACTGAAAGTATGAAAAAATTATGCAATATTTTTGAAAAATTATTCCTGAATTCAGATTTGTGATATTTCCTGAAGTACAGGATTTAATTCATATCAACCAAAAGTTGTGACACGATAATTTTTGTTAATTTTCATATTTGGAATAAAAATATAACTTCTTAATTCTAGAGTTTTTTGTTTGGTTTAATCATTTTGGTACAAAGATACTAAACGATGGCTTCAAGGGTAAATGTTTGATGAGAAATTATTCTTTTTGTCGCATCATTATGCATCATTTAGTAGTAATATTAAAGGTGTGAAATATCCAGCTGAAAAATCGATATATAAGAAAAACATCAATTGCCAGTGTTGCGAGAAACAACTACTCCGCGGGCTATATGCCCCGACCGGCATTCCATTATGCTCGTAACACCTAGTGCAATAGCTAGGATCGTTCGTCGGTTTAACCCACCAGGCACAGACCGGTTTTGGACATATTAGTCCTCATAAGTGTGTCATAGGTGAGACGAACGATCCAGCTGTTATAATGTCGTATGGTCAGGACCAAAAGGTACATTGTACGCGAAACGCAAATGGCTCCATATCTCGTGCTGACTTCCAACTATGCCATTCAGATGGCTACTACCTAAGAAGACCCTGATGAAGACTGATAAGTCCGAAACGGGTCTGTGCCTGGTGGGTTAAACCGACGAACGATCCTAGCTGTTGCACTAGGTGTTACGAGTATAATTCAATGCTGGTCGGGACATATAGCCCGCGAAGTAGTTGTTTCTCGCAACAATGGCAATTTAAACATTTTGTTTTCGCCCTGTTGGCGACAGTCGTGCAACAAAAGTACCTGGCAAATTTTAGCAGGTCGCTTCCTTCCGTAGTAGCCATCTGAATGGCATAGTTGGAAGTCATCACGACAGATGGAGTCATTTGCGTTCCGCGTACAATGTAAGAAAAACATAGTCTACGCCACTGGATTCCGCATTGAATTCTATTTTTTTAAATTCCAGCCCTATTTTTTCTTTCATTACACTTTNATTTTTTTTTTCTGGCTGTTCTATTTAAAATTTTGTAATAAACTTGGGCTTTTTGTAAAGTATGACTTCCTTTATAGGCTGATTTTTTTTAATGGATTCGACCAAGAAATTACCACGTAAACGTTCATTAAAGACAGAGTGATCCGCGCGGCGGCCCACGCGGCCGAGCGGTAGCCAGGAGAGGGGAGCGCTGTAACGTCATTGGCTTCTCAAAATTCTTACTTAACAAATGGATTGTGGCACTTAGAAAGCAGCTATCAGATTTTTTTTAATCAACCGAAAAATTGAAAAAAGAGAAATTATTTTTTTCTTTTGTTATAAACAATATGACGCTCGACCTCTACAAATACACAAATTTGGGCTTTTATTCTATGTATTTCAAATCAAGAATTAGATTTACTATTAAATGTGCAAGAAAGTCCAAATACGTCCATACAGATATTAGCCAGGAATCATAACACAGCCCCACAAAAAAAAAGTATCGGATCTGGTATTTAGACTCTTGTATTTCCATGTATTTTTTTCCGCTGAATCCGAATCTGCCTTCAGATTTGGCCCAACGGGTCTGAGTTTTCGGGAAAATTCAAAAAACAGGTTAAAATTCACAAAAAACATTATTTACGATCGACGAAAGTTATAAAAAATCAAATTATTCTACCAGCTCACTAGACGTATGATTTTTCACTCGTTTAGTTGCAATTTATCATCATAGAGTCAGACAAGCTGGTCCAATTTCATTCAAAAACAGAAAATAGATCAAAATACCATTTTCATGGCATAATTCGTGTTACATCTTTGTATGCAGTCGTTTATGCATGAACACACATATTTATTCATCCACCTGTACCACCTATAAAACCCACGCATCCATTTACTTTTTGTGCTGAGAGATGAGATAACAGCCTAGAAGATTGAGAATGCAATAAGACTTGTAGAATATTCTACTTTCTAAACAAAAGAAAACGATATCTATAAATCAGTCTTATTTTTGTTTGCTATAACGTATTCTCTCTTCTTCAAAAGATCTATGCAAAGGGTTACGTTTTCGTTTATTCGTTTTATTTTTCTTTTCTCTTTTTAACAACCAACAAGTTTTCGCCCTACATATACAAAGAGTGAAAATTTCCGAATATTTCTAAGGCGAAATTGAAAGAAGGTGTATTCGATGGACTTTAGATTAGGACATTGTTCAAGGATGCAACATTTTTCACTACAATGAATAGCGTTGAGAAGAGTGTTTGGACTAGTTTCAAAGTTGTAGCGACAAATTTTTTAGGAAACAACAAGAGTCCTAAATACGAAGAAATTGTATTAAAACTGATAAAAGACTTCCAAGACCTGGAATGTACTACAAGTTGCACTTCCTTCATTCACATCTGGATTGGTTTCCTGAAAATCGTAGAGATTATAGCGAAGAACAAGGCGAACGATCTCATCGGAAGGTTATAGAATAGCGATATCAAGGAAGATGGGATCATACCATGATGGCCGATTTATGTTGGTTCTTAAAAAGAGAAACGAAAAATACAGGGACTAAACGAAAGCGTAATCCTTAAATTCATAAATGGGTGGGTGGATAAAAGGATGGAACCAGAACTCTGCAACACGAATTATGCCATGAAAATGGCGTTTTTAAGCATTTTGATCTATTTTCTGTTTTTGAATGAAATTGGACCAGTTTGTCTGACTCTATGATGATAAATTGGATTTAAACGAGTGAAAAATCATACGTCTAGGGAGCTGGTAGAATAATTTGACTTTTTATAACTTTCGTCGATCGTAAATGACGGTTTTTGTGAATTGTGATCTGTTTTTTGAATTTTCCCGAAAACTCAGACCCGTTGGGCCAAATCTGAAGGCAGATTCGGATTCAGCGGAAAAAAATATATAGAAATACATGGGTCTGAATACCAGATCCGATACTTTTTTTTTGTGGGGCTGTGTAATTTAACCGAGTACATTGTGTATAAAATTCTACATGAACATAAATTGTTTCCTTACAAGGTAAATTTGGTTCAATATCGTCATGAAAATGACTTGGAACAAAGAATACAGTTTTGTCGATGTACTTAAATAGTGCAAATAATAATCCCAACCTTTCAAAAATGATTTCAATGTCAGGTAATGTTTTTGTCGGACAAAAAAAATATTGATAGTAATGTTTCATATGCCATCTTTTGTTAGCTGTAGGGATTTATTTATAAAACACCAAATTTTAACAATGCCATCTCTCTTAATATATGAGCTGTGTTTGTATATACATAATAATCAGGACAAATTTATAAAACATGATAATATCCACTCTATAAATACAAGACAAAAAAAGAACTTTTGCGTGCCTTTTTGTAGGTTAAATGTTGCCAGCTGATCACCCAATTATTTGGGTCTAAAAATTTACAATAAGTTACCTTCTGAACTAAAAAGTTGCTCATCGACCGGACTGTTTAAAAAGCGCTTAAAGCACCATTTAGTATACAAAGGATTTTATGATGTTAACGAATACTTTGATGTATAATATATGTGTATTTGTTGTTTGTTAAAGTATTATTTTGTGTGTTTAGTATTTACGAATTTTATGTAGCTTTTACACTTTTATTGACAATTCCAATACAATTCGTAAATTGTCTAATGGAAATAAAGAAATTGAAATGTACTAATTGTAAGTTTTGCATTTTCGGATCGGGAGGTCTTATTTTTTTCAATAAATCTTGAAACGTTTGTAATAGGTATAAAAACGAATTTGACTTTTATCGCAACAATAAATAAACAATGATTGTCAAAGAAACGATTTCAAAAGCAATTAGAGTGTAATGAAGAAATATTAGGTACGCATTAATATCAATTTTTTAGTTCATATTAATTAATTAATATTGTTTCAGAGAAGATAGTACCTATGTGTACCTCGTAGTAAAAGCACATTCCCGGACTCAATGCATTGTCGTCCGGAAATATATTGCTTGTACTACTAGGTACACAATGTACTGATTCTAATAGTTATGAAAACAAGCACCAGATTTTATTCGCTTCGAATACAATCAATCGTACACACTATACAGGGTGTCCCACCGAGAACTGCGTCGATCGATATCTAGGAAAGTACTGCTCCGAAAAATTTGAAAATTTGTCCCTATGGTGAACACAACTAAAATATCTAAAGCACTTCCGGTTATACCGGTAGTCGAAATTATTGCATTTTCGGATTCTACGTGAAATTTGAGGGTCACTTTATTAAATATTGCCTATACCTAGGAGTTATAGATTTTGAGATATTAATTTTTAAGGAAACATTTGACAGATGCAAGGGTCCGCGAAGATGTTAATAACTCTTGATTTTGATACCTGTAAAGAGCATAGGTAATGCTAAATTATGGTATACTAAAAAATTAAAACATTTAATACTAGGTGTTTTATTTTTGCTGTTACATTTTGATAACTTCAAACAGCTATAACTTTGTTAACTTAAATGGAACATCCTGTATTTTACACTTTTTCTCGTATCAGACCTGTTGTCAAATTGGCCATGACTAGAAATACTCCAAAACAATTAAAATAACTTGACATCTGTCAAGTTAGTTGTCAAATTATCGTTATGCCTCTAACAATGTTTGCTGATAGTTTAAATAAAAATGACTGGGGATCGTTTAAATTATACTTATGAGGATTATTTTAATTTGTTTCTTATTTATGGAAAAAAGCAGCAGATTCTCTACATGTTCTTGAAATTACTTTGTCACATTTTCCATAAATAACGAACAAATTAAACTAATCTTCATTAGTGTAATTTAAACGATAAATTTAACGATTTAAATGCTCGGGCATTTTTATTTAAATTTTCGGCAAAAACTATTCAGACAACAATAATTTGACAACTAATTTGACAAATGTCATATTATTTCAAGTGTTTTTGGAGTATTTCTGGTCATGGCCAATTTAACAACAGGTCTGATACGAGAAAAACTGTCCAAAAATTAGAAAATTGCAAATATATCTTAAAGTAGTAACTGCAACCCTAACAATGCTAATATGGCTAGAAAGGAAATTTCAATCCGCATAGGACAGAGTAAAAAATATGTTCCATTTAACAAAGGTATAGCTGTTTGAAGTTATCAAAATGTAATAGCAAAATTGAAACACCCTGTATTAAATGTTTTAATAATGTAGTGTTACCTATGCCCTTTACAGGTATTAAAGATCCACTTGACATCGCGCTCCTGAAAAGAGTTAGGTACTAGCATCTCCGCGGACCCTGTCAAATTTTTTCTTTAAAAATTAATGTCTCGAAATCTATAACTCCTAGGTAGGTATTGGGAATATTTAATAAAGTGTAGTATAACAACCCCGGGTTCGATCGAATAAAAAATAAACAAAGTTGTGGCCAAAAATATGTGATCGTCATAAGGAATACCTACGTTGTATACATCTATTTTTCATTGACCGGAAGGCGCTGGCTACTAACTTTAAAGAGGGGAAGTATGGTTTAATTTTATAAAACAAAAGCAGAGTAAATACACCTAACTTTATTATTTTTGTACAACAGTCTTCAAATTAAATATGTGACAAATAGAATGAACAACAAAAACATTAACAACCATTTAACATAAAATGAGAGTGCCAGGCTCACCTAGAGCTCCTGTGAGGAAAGAGCATGGCAGATAAACCCACGATCGTTGCTCTAGCTACCCAAATACAAATACAAAACAACCGATAACAAAAGGCATACATTAAGATCCTTTGCTATTGATAAATAACACATGACTTATATAATGTCTCACTAAATGTCACCTCACTCGAATTAGACATATAGACATACACACTTCCAAGTAAAACTGAAGACGTTTGGTGTTAGTTAGCCGGCAGGGCCGGAAAGTACTGGAGTCCCATACGGGAGGCAATCCAGCTATAAGTTGAGATTTCGGAAGATCTGTTTTAGCAATTCTTTTTTTGTATTTAATTTTTTTTTTACAGATTCATTCCTCACGGGCGAAAATGTTAGTAAATTCAACAAGGCTCTTATATGCGTATGACATAAAGTGAGCACAAGAAATGCTTTATTATTTGTTATTCGAATGATGTAATCATGACAAAACAAGTTAAATGTGAAACAAAGGAGTTGTTATTGCAATATCTGGGCAGTCACGACAATATATACATATTTTANGCGACATCTTTTTAGTAACGACAATGTAATTTTTCGAAATTTATTGTTGCTTGAATCTGATGAAAAGCATTATTTATTCTTTCTTCTAACTGCTCAGAATTTAAAGTTGCTCTTGCGTAAAATCGCAGCCTACTGTACAGGGTGTAACGAATGCTGATGGCCAAACTTCAAGGGGTTATTATACAAGTAATTTTCAACAAAAAAGTATTATAAGATTTTTTTGGAAAGTTGATAGTTGCTCTTTTATTTAACATGTTTTGATTTCAAAAAATTTTGTACCTTTTTTCATAAAAACAAAAATATCTCTGTTATTCTTACAGCCAGACTTAAAATAAAAATAAAGTACTATAAAGTTTGTGTATTTTCGATTTTTACGGTTTTATTACCTTTGCCCTTGATATTGTTGCCAAAAAAAATTTGCAAACTCAAAAGTTGATATATCGTTGAAAAGCTTACTAAATACAGTAGTTTTTGCTGAAGAAAAAACATGTCCTCATTAACAAATTTTTGGCGTTACCACCAATAAGGAGATACCACTAATTTTGCTCATTTCACAATTATTACATTTAACTTTTTACAGCATCTGGTATAGAAGATTTTTTAAACACACATATATGCTCGTCTTGTAGTAAATTTAACGCTCTTTCCGATGTTTAAATTTGATGTGGCTGTAAGAATAAGATATTTTTGTTTGTCGATAACGATTGACATATTTATTCACTCCTATGCAAGTCAGGACAAATCTTGGCATATAAAATACAGGACTTGTCAGAACATATATCAGTTCATTATTAGCAGAGTGTACTTCTTGGTTTTCCTTTGTGTAAAAAAGTGTAGTTTTGTATAAAATATTGTCTGTAGTTTTTTGTAATGCATAATAGTTATTATGTTCGATACATCTAGTGCCAATATGAGGTAAGAGATTTTTGAGTTGTATAGAAGCTATAGAGGTATAATTTTGTTTAATATCATTGCAGTCATTTGTCAAAATAGGAAATGAAAAGGGCACTAACCACTAAAGAGTTACTTGCTTTGTTAGAAGAATTGATTGATGCTTTTTATGTGCCACCAGAAACAGATGAAATTACAGATGAGGAAAACTTTGATGAAAATATTATTGGAGAAGAGGGATTGCAGACGGATATTGTAGGAACGTATGAAATCCAACCAAGATAGATAGTGACGATGATTTGGAAGATGACGTTTTCAGTTTTTTATGTGAAAATGTTCAAAGTAAGTTGCAAATGCACTTTCGGATTTAGCACCCTCTTTAGATACAGAAAACAGCGATGTTGCTTCAAATACCGCAGTATTCAACTGAACCCATGGAAGACCCTCAAGTTAAATTTGACAATATCGGGCATATTATATTATAGAGAGGTTAATAGTGTAAGAAAAAAGTGTCGATTTCGCAAAAATAATACTATTTATTTGTGTAAAGTGCATTTGTATCCAGCTTACTTTGAAAATTTTCATAAAAAACTAATTTCGTTTTATTAATTTTAATAACTGTTTTCAGCCAAAGGTGCGTATACGCACCTACGTGTTTTTTTTGAAAATACTGTTTATGATTTTTTAATGTATGTGTTTTGAATATACTTTAATAAAAAAATCATTAAAAAATGTGTTTTTCTTGTTTTGGCCAGTAATGGCTTAACACCCTGTGTCTTTTTAACGAAGTGTCCTAGATAAAAACTTTATAGAAAAGACTCCCCTTAAAATTCACCAAAGAATACGAGTTTTCATTTTTGGTCACCATTTGTGAATCACCCTGTATATTACAGCTAGAAATATACCATGTATACATATGTAACCTACTAAGAGTCATAACACCTTTGTAACTTTTCTATCCATGGTTCAATTTGAATATGTTGATGTCAAAATGTACGATACACGGAAATATATTTTTAAAATCAGGACGACATATTTAAATTCTAACAATCAAGAGCTAGTATATCATTTTCTGGGTCTAAAACTGAATAAACATTTTAGACATTTTCATAAAAAAATATAAGTATACGTAACTGGTTTTTGTATTTCTCAATACCAAATTTACTTATATTCGTTGAATATTTTATTGCTGGGCCTAAAAAATAAAATTGCGGAAGAGAATTCCAGTTGCTGCTATTTATACTATTAACTCGGTTGGAACAATGTTGATGGCGGAGGGCAAGATATTTTAATTTTTTAGTACGAGGGTTACCTCCAGGGATCAAATTTAAAAGTTTTTAATCAAGCCTCGTTTTAAAATTTTTAATAACTCTACAATACATTCATAATCTATACTGATTCTATTTTCCAATTTGAATTTAAATTATTTTTCCCTTGGGCATTTTTGAAATTTTGAGAACACCCTAAATAAAAGAAATTTTATAACGAACAATATTTTCAATAGGGGGTCATTTAAAATAGTTGAATCAAAAAGAAGTCGTAAACAAAGTGTAGTTTTTTTTCGAAATATTAATTATTTTCGATTTATTAATTTTCTTATAAATTCTGTTGTATGTATTCTGTTCGTCAATTGTCGCACCTATGGCATACTGATGAGGGTTAATAAGCCTGAAACCGGTCTAGTCTGATGTTTTCGGCCTAGTTACATTTAATGATTTTGCTGGTGCAATTCAATGCCAGGCGTGGAAGATAAACTCGTAGAGTAGTTGTTTCTGGCAATATCATCACTTAAAACTTTTCTTTCATCGTCACAGTTGCGGCACTGGTCATGTTTCATGGTACCTGCAACATAGGTCGCGTTGTGCTATTTTTTGGTCTCTTTGTATTTCTGAGGTGGGAAGTATCATTGGCCACTAGATGTTTCTCTCTGCCACATCTTTTACTTGTAATCATAAATATGTTTGAGTTACTTTTTACTTATATGAAATGAGACATACAGAGTGGCACAAAAGTATGGAAACCCCTGAATAACTCATCATGACTGCATTTTCTTGAAAAATTATAAATACAAAAGTTTTAGGATTTATCCATGGCTATTCAATGGCGCCCTTATATTCAACCTTAACCTTGACCTTCAAGGTCATTTCAAGGTCAAAATTGATTTTTCAAATGGGAACCTCTATTTTTTATTGCGGATTTGGAAAGAGCAGGAAATTTTACGTCCAAATAATATGGTCTTGACCATGACTTTGACAATGACCTTCAAGGTCAAATGTGGGTCGACTTCCAAAAGTCCCGGTATGGCAGAACTATCGAGGAATAAATTTTGGGAAAAAATGTAAGGATTTTTCCCTGGCCTGATGGTGACTTTGGATTTGACCTTGACTCTGACCTTCAAGGTCATTTGAAGGTCAAGTTAAGTTATTTAAATGGGAACCCCTATTTTTTATTGCGGATTTGGAAAGAGCAAGGCGTTGTCAAAGTCATGGTCAAGACCATTTTTGGACGTAAAATTTCCTGCTCTTTCCAAATCCGCAATAAAAAATAGGGGTTCCCATTTGAAAAAACTATTTTGACCGTGAAATGACCTCGAAGGTCAAGGTCGAATACAAGGGCGCCATTGAATAGCCAGGGAAAAATCCTAAAACTTTCGTATTTCTCATTTTTCAAGAAAATACACTCCTGACGAGTTATTCAGGGGTTTCCATACTTTTGTGCCACCCTGTAGATGTAGATCGACAGAAATAAGTTTGCGTCTAAAATAGTTCCGCCCACAAATGACTGGACACGGCAAGGGAAAGATCCGCCGCTATCCCATGTTGTTGTAGTTGAATGCGTTCTTTTTCAATCTCGCACGGTCTCTGCTCATGTCAGAGACGTAAACTTATTTATATCGGTCTGTATCTTTTTACTTTGAAATTAGTAATTTTTAAGGTTAAATATTGTGTATCTAAAATAAAAAAATAAATATAATTTTCCTGAAATCGTTGTGTTGCAGTTTGTAGAACTATTAAACATTGGCTGAACTTTACTCGAAAAGTCGGCGTGTTATTGCTATTAATTATTTCTTCTTCGCCAATATTATTACTATTAGAAAATTTCTCTTTGTTTCTCCAGCCTGTAAATATCTAGTTTATTTGAAAAAGATTCCTCTATTATCCTTCGTCAACGTTTGAAGATTTCCATCCCTCATGTCTCTTTAATGCAATTAAATTTGCCCCAGCATTAACCAAAATGGTCACAGTTAATGGACGGAAACAAAGTTTATTTATCTATATTTGACAAATTAAAAAATTTGGCAACAATTTGAGGCATTTTACCAAATTGATGTATTCCTACTACTAGCCTGCAACCTTTCGAATTTGAATATTTAAAAAAAGTAGCAACTTTCAAAATTTTCTATCTGTAGCTTGGCAAGTAAATTTCGTTTATCACAAATGATTTATTATCCAGTATTTTAATCAAAAGCTTTGATCATAGATCATCTATATTATTCAAATTTAATTTACAGTTCATCACGGTGACATGCATGAGCAACACTAAATATTAAGGCAACCTAAAAAGAAAACACTAAATGTAGATATTTTAATATTTTCACTTCTAAACTTACCTTATTCATTAACCTACAGTATGTTTGATTAGAAAGGCCCCGAGTTATAACTCGATTACCCTTTTTCGGACACCCTATAAATTGGATGTTATTTTCTTTATACTGACACACAAACATTTTTTTTCCGACACACTAGATGAGTGTTGACGTCATCGATATTTTTTTTTTTTAAATGGGATTGTATAAATTTTTTACACGTTTTGATTGATTTTTTTTTATTTCTTTTCCAACATAAAATTTGTATGCCTTTGCATAACGAAATTTTTGAGAAAAAAATGAGAAAACGTTTAGCCTTTGACTTTAGTTTACGGTGCTCGCTTTCTAAATCATGTCAAATAGAAGGCTCTGGAAAAACAATTTTGCATACCGCAATGTCACATAATAATCCAGGCGAATTAGACCAAACGCATGCCTCTTTCAAAAATCAGGCCTAACTCGAATTTTATGGGCTTAAAATTAAGCAAAAAATATGCAGAATAAATGACTAAATTTGTGTATTTGTAGAGGTCGAGCGTCATATTGTTCACAATAAAAAAATAATAATTGCTCTTTTTTCAGTTTTTCGCTTATATCTCCGAAAATAAGCCTCTAATCGACATGAGGTATACTTAATTTTGTTCCTGAGGAAATTTGCTACAAGGATAGGCTTTTCCGAAAGCTCCCAAAATTTTTTGTACGTTGCAAAATTAGCGGTGAAGAAAAAAATGTGCGAAATTTTCATCAGTAAATAAAAAAACGAATTTGACTAAAATAGGATGAAACTACTGAAAAAAATAACTGTTGGGGTGCTCAACAAATACCCGCAATCCGGATCCCCAATTTCAAAATGGCGGCCTACGGCAAAATAATAAAGTCGAAAATGTGAGCGCGTATATCTTCTGCCAAGTCAAGTTATCGAAATTCGGTAAAAAAGGATTGAAAGAATCAGTGTGGGTGATGCCTCCGCGAGAGGAATTGTTCCAAGGGGCTGTCCACAGGGAGGTGTTCTATCACCACTACTGTGGAACTTAGTTCTAGACAGTCTCTTGTGCCACCTCAACTCGGAAGGCATCTATACCATCGCTTATGCAGATGACCTCACTATGCTGATTAGCGGTAAATTCGAAGGGATCCTTTGCCAAAGAATGCAAACAGCCCTGAGAATTATTGAAAAGTGGTGTGAGGACCATGCTCTGTCAGTGAACCCCAGGAAGACGGAAATGGTCCTCTTCACGAGGAAGAGAAAATTGGGGCCAACAAAGGCACCAACTCTCCTAAACACTACGCTAAGCTTTGCATCTGATGTGAAATACCTAGGGGTTACACTCGATGCAAAGCTAACATGGAATCTTCACTTTGAGAGAAGATTAAAAAAGGCGTACATATCCTATGAGCAGTGCCGCAGAACCGTTGGCAAAACCTGGGGCATGAAACCAAATGTGGTTATGTGGATATACACTGCCATAGTGAGACCAATGTTAGCCTATGGGGCTGTCGTCTGGTGGCCGAAATCCCAGCAGACGACAGCTAAACAAAAGCTCAGCTAAGTACAAAGGGTTGCCTGTCTGAGCATAACTGGAGCTATGCGTACAACACCTACCATAGCAATGGAGGTAATGCTGTGTCTGCCACCTCTGGATATTTATCTAAGAGAAATGGCTTTGACAACCATG
>NW_019416611.1:174308-190496 GCF_000390285.2 Anoplophora glabripennis | reverse complement strand
AACGTATGCCTATAGAAAAGGCCCTTATATGCGTCTTGACATAAAGTGAGCACAAGAAATGTTTTATTACTTGTTTTTCGAACAACGTAATCATGACAAACAAGTTAAATGTTAAACAAAGGAGTTGTTATTGCAATAATCGGGCAGTCACGACAATATATACATATTTTAACATGTATTAAATAATGAGCAATCGTTAAGAATAATTGTAACAATTTTACAATAGAAAAATATATGCCCTTGAACATAAAGCAATGGAAGCTAAACATGCAAAGAATTATTATCATTAAACATTTGTAACCATCACAATCATAATATTACATAGAACAATTAACAACAAAGTACTTATTAAGAATATTACCTTCTAATTAAAACGGGTTAAACCCTTAGATTTTTCACTATTTTGCCACACTGCCCGCCGATCGTCTTCCTCCCATCTCCACACTGTTCTCACTTCAACTATTTAGGCTTCCTTCCAGAATTCCCCACCTAAGCTTTTGTTTTTGCGCTTCCTTCTACCAACTGTCAATATTACGTTTTCATTATTATACAACACTCACGTAACAGGTGACGTCGAAGTTGATACGATAAGTATGGTTTTGCACAAAAGTGACCCTCAAATTTAACGTAGAATCCGAAAATGCAATAATATATAGTGTCCCATTTAAAATAACGAAATTGGTGTCGACTTCCGGTATAACCGGAAGTGCTGGAGAGTTCTAGATATTTTGTGTTGTGTTCGCCACAGGGGCATTGCCATGTTTCCAAATTTTCAAATTTTTTGGATCAATACTTTCCTAGATATCGATCGACGCAGTTCCCTGTGGGAATATCCACTCAGTGTGCATCAATCTTCAGTTTAAACATGTAATCAATCAAAACTATAAAACTCAGCTTAACCTAGTTGTTGAAATGGCAAATATACCTACCCCTAAAACATTTTATCTACGACGTTTACTTCAAAATAATTCATTATGTCCTTTTTTATTACAGCTCTCCGCGGTAGTAGACGGTGTCTACGCCGATCACTCCCACATCGCCGGAAAATTCACCATGCTCTCCTCCAGCAGGGTGTACGTGGGCGGCAGCATCAACACCAGGGCACTGCCCGGGGCCAGGGTACATAACAACTTCGTCGGATGCATGCGGAAAGTGAGTTTATTGCTTCTGCCCGGATAATGTTAGACGGGTGACCGCATCTCTCGGCCTTCCGGTGAAATGCGGTAATAAAGGCGCTCGCCTAAGTTGCACGTGTCGCATTTTGCTTGCCGTTTTAAGTAAACGCCGATATGATATTTGCTCTGTATTATTTGATATAGCTGCCTATCAGACGAAAGAAACATTTTTACCTGAAATTCTAAAATAGTATTGTCCTCTGAGGAAGAAATAAACTACAGTAAAAACTTCTAAATAGCGGTCACAAAAATGTATTTTATAAAATGATCATTGTACAAAAGTGGCTACTATTGAAAAAATAATGGAGGCCAAAAATAGACCGATAGAAATAACTCATTTAGAGGGAAAGAAAAAGAAAATTGTTACCTGTACTGTATAAGTGGACATGGTCCTTTACCATTATATAATAAAAAAAAATGCGTGAGCAGGGCTGACGGAGGGTTGATTTGGTGGGTTTAAAAGTTGTGAAAAATTGTATCATTGTTATTTCTGGCGAAAGATGACGTCAAACAAAAAAGTATCCAATACAAAAGTTGTAGATCATGCAAAAATCTACAACTTTCGTAGAGGTCACTTTTTAAGATAACCTCAAAATTTTCGAAAAAAATGGGAAATATAGGTTTTTTTCTTATTTTTCGTTTTTTATTTCTCATTTCCGCAAAAATAATTTAATTTTGATCAAACCTGGTAAAAGTATTCCTTTCTGTGTCTTAAATAACCACACATTTTTTAGATAAAAAAATCAAGAAGTTTCCGAGATATTCATTTTTTCAAAGAAAAATTCTACTTAGAAAAATCATCGTACAGAGTTTTGCCGGTGATAATTTTTTTCGTTTCGACCTATACTTTTTGGTGAAATAAAAAAATCTGTAATCACAGTTCAAAAACATGCTCAAAAATGCAAAAAAAAAAATAAAAAATGACGCAACAATGAATTTTTCAGTATTTGTTGATAATTTGTTTAAATTTAAAAAAAAATCAAAATTCGCCATTCAGTTGTACGGAAAAAATACAAAAAAAAAACTGTCTCATTGTTTAACCCAAAGCTTTATTTTTGTACATTATTGCTATAAACATAAGTCGAATAGTGAATAAATAAAATAAATAATTTTTTTTCGTAAGATTGATTAGTGCACTTTTTTTAATTTTGATGGATTCATAGATATACAGTGTGTCCAAGATAAGGATGGGATAGCATTAGAATCTAGGAAACGGTAAGAGATACGGGGTGGTTCAGATTAGAAAAAAGTTATGTTTTTTTATACGTAGCAACATGCCGTTGAGAAAGTTTTAAAATTCCGGGTTGTTCCGAATATATCTCGAAAAACCCGAAGTTTTGCAAAATTGTTTAATTTTTTTCTGGCTTTGTGAAAACGAATTTTAAAATAAATTGGATATATACAATGCCACTTTTTTCGCTCTATACGTCTTCGAGGGGTCATCAGGTTAATTTTTTTTAAATACGTCGCTGCTATTTTTATGACAAAATTTAGTCACTTTTAATTCTGAATTAGATGATATTACTATTGTAATCGCTTAAAAAGTTTTTAGCTTGTTTTAGCTATAATTTAAAATTTTTCCTGAGTACGACTGAACGCTTTCAAAATATGTATTGGATGAAGTCATAACAGAATAAAAGTCACGGTCAGTTTTTTTTACTACTATTAGCAATACTAAGAAGAAATAATAAAACAATTTCATAAATTCGTATTAATTTTTTATTAGGTACATTTTAAATTATTGATTTAAAAAAATTGTTGGATATTTGGTGTTGTATTGACTTTTATACTGTTATGACTTCATCCAATAGATATTTTGAAAGCGTTCAGGTTCAGAGGCATACTCAGGAAAAAATTTAAATGATATCTAAAACAAGCTAAAAACCTTTTTACAATAGTAGTAATATCATCTAATTCAGAATTAAAAATGACTTGATTTTGCGATAAAAATAGCAGTGACGCATTTAAAAAATGAACCTGATCATGGCCCCTTGAAGACGAAACGAAGGATTGCAAAAATATTGACGCCATTGGATAGAGCGAAAAAAGTGGCAATGCAAATAAGCAATTTATTTTAAAATTCGTTTTCAAATAAAACCAGAAAAAAATAAAACGATTTTACAAAATTTCGGGTTTTCGGGTTTCGCGTCAACAGTATCTAGACTTTGCAGTTAATACTTTGTATTGCTGAAATCTCAAATCATCTAGAGATAATTTATCATTTGTGTATTTTTAAATCGACTTAGATGTTTATAGCAATACTGTACCAAAATAAAGTTTTGGGTCAAACAATGGGACAGTTTTTTTTATTTTTTCCGGAGAATTGAATGGTGTAATCAGTTTTTGAATTTTTTTTAATTTAAACAAATTATCAACAATTACTGAAAAATTCAAATCATTTTTTATTTTTTTACATTTTTGAGCATATTTTTGAACTGTGATTACAGATTTTTTTTATTTCACCAAAATGTATATGTCAAAACGAAAAAAATTATCACCGGCAAAACTGTACGACGATTTTTCTAAGTAGAATTTTTCTTTGAAAAAAAAATATTTCAGACCGGAAAAAATGATTATCTCGGAAACTTTTTATCTAAAAAAATTTGTGGTTATTTAAGACACAGAAAGATATACTTTCACCAAGTTTCATCAAAATTAAATTATTTTTGCGGAAATGAGAAATAAAAACGAAAAATCAGAAAAACAAGTTTTTCGCATTTTTCTCGTAAATTTTGAGGTTATCTTAAAAAGTGACATCTACAAAAGTTGTAGATTTTTGCATAATAATAGATACTTTTTTGTTTGACGTCAACTTTCGCCAGAAATCCCAATAATACAATTTTTCACAACTTTTCAACCTCCCAAATCAACCCTCCGTCACCCCTGCTCACGCATTATTTTTTTTTTAGTTTATTATAAGTCCTTTCACCATTTCCATTTATNTACAGTTCATCACGGTGACATGCATGAGCAACACTAAATATTAAGGCAACCTAAAAAGAAAACACTAAATGTAGATATTTTAATATTTTCACTTCTAAACTTACCTTATTCATTAACCTACAGTCTGTGTGATTAGAAAGGCCCCGAGTTATAACTCGATTACCCTTTTTCGGACACCCTATAAATTGGATGTTATTTTCTTTATACTGACACACAAACATTTTTTTTCCGACACACTAGATGAGTGTTGACGTCATCGATATTTTTTTTTTTTTAAATGGGATTGTATAAATTTTTTACACGTTTTGATTGATTTTTTTTTATTTCTTTTCCAACATAAAATTTGTATGCCTTTGCATAACGAAATTTTTGAGAAAAAAATGAGAAAACGTTTAGCCTTTGACTTTAGTTTACGGTGCTCGCTTTCTAAATCATGTCAAATAGAAGGCTCTGGAAAAACAATTTTGCATACCGCAATGTCACATAATAATCCAGGCGAATTAGACCAAACGCATGCCTCTTTCAAAAATCAGGCCTAACTCGAATTTTATGGGCTTAAAATTAAGCAAAAAATATGCAGAATAAATGACTAAATTTGTGTATTTGTAGAGGTCGAGCGTCATATTGTTCACAATAAAAAAATAATAATTGCTCTTTTTTCAGTTTTTCGCTTATATCTCCGAAAATAAGCCTCTAATCGACATGAGGTATACTTAATTTTGTTCCTGAGGAAATTTGCTACAAGGATAGGCTTTTCCGAAAGCTCCCAAAATTTTTTGTACGTTGCAAAATTAGCGGTGAAGAAAAAAATGTGCGAAATTTTCATCAGTAAATAAAAAGAACGAATTTGACTAAAATAGGATGAAGCTACTGAAAAAAATAACTGTTGGGGTGCTCAACAAATACCCGTAATCCGGATCCCCAATTTCAAAATGGCGGCCTACGGCAAAATAATAAAGTCGAAAATGTGAGCGCGTATATCTTCTGCCCAAGTCAAGATATCGAAATTCGGTAAAAAAGGATTGAAAGAATCAGTGTGGGTGATGCCTCCGCGAGAGGAATTGTTCCAAGGGGCTGTCCACAGGGAGGTGTTCTATCACCACTGCTGTGGAACTTAGTTCTAGACAGTCTCTTGTGCCACCTCAACTCGGAAGGCATCTATACCATCGCTTATGCAGATGACCTCACTATGCTGATTAGCGGTAAATTCGAAGGGATCCTTTGCCAAAGAATGCAAACANCATTAGAATCTAGGAAACGGTAAGAGATAAGGGGTGGTTCAGATTAGAAAAAAGTTATGTTTTTTTATACGTAGCAACATGCCGTTGAGAAAGTTTTAAAATTCCGGGTTGTTCCGAATATATCTCGAAAAACCCGAAGTTTTGCAAAATTGTTTAATTTTTTTTCTGGCTTTGTGAAAACGAATTTTAAAATAAATTGGATATATACAATGCCACTTTTTTCGCTCTATACGTCTTCGAGGGGTCATCAGGTTAATTTTTTTTAAATACGTCGCTGCTATTTTTATGACAAAATTTAGTCACTTTTAATTCTGAATTAGATGATATTACTATTGTAATCGCTTAAAAAGTTTTTAGCTTGTTTTAGCTATAATTTAAAATTTTTCCTGAGTACGACTGAACGCTTTCAAAATATGTATTGGATGAAGTCATAACAGAATAAAAGTCACGGTCAGTTTTTTTTACTACTATTAGCAATACTAAGAAGAAATAATAAAACAATTTCATAAATTCGTATTAATTTTTTATTAGGTACATTTTAAATTATTGATTTAAAAAAATTGTTGGATATTTGGTGTTGTATTGACTTTTATACTGTTATGACTTCATCCAATAGATATTTTGAAAGCGTTCAGGTTCAGAGGCATACTCAGGAAAAAATTTAAATGATATCTAAAACAAGCTAAAAACCTTTTTACAATAGTAGTAATATCATCTAATTCAGAATTAAAAATGACTTGATTTTGCGATAAAAATAGCAGTGACGCATTTAAAAAATGAACCTGATCATGGCCCCTTGAAGACGAAACGAAGGATTGCAAAAATATTGACGCCATTGGATAGAGCGAAAAAAGTGGCAATGCAAATAAGCAATTTATTTTAAAATTCGTTTTCAAATAAAACCAGAAAAAAATAAAACGATTTTACAAAATTTCGGGTTTTCGGGTTTCGCGTCAACAGTATCTAGACTTTGCAGTTAATACTTTGTATTGCTGAAATCTCAAATCATCTAGAGATAATTTATCATTTGTGTATTTTTAAATCGACTTAGATGTTTATAGCAATACTGTACCAAAATAAAGTTTTGGGTCAAACAATGGGACAGTTTTTTTTATTTTTTCCGGAGAATTGAATGGTGTAATCAGTTTTTGAATTTTTTTTAATTTAAACAAATTATCAACAATTACTGAAAAATTCAAATCATTTTTTATTTTTTTACATTTTTGAGCATATTTTTGAACTGTGATTACAGATTTTTTTTATTTCACCAAAATGTATATGTCAAAACGAAAAAAATTATCACCGGCAAAACTGTACGACGATTTTTCTAAGTAGAATTTTTCTTTGAAAAAAAAATATTTCAGACCGGAAAAAATGATTATCTCGGAAACTTTTTATCTAAAAAAATTTGTGGTTATTTAAGACACAGAAAGATATACTTTCACCAAGTTTCATCAAAATTAAATTATTTTTGCGGAAATGAGAAATAAAAACGAAAAATCAGAAAAACAAGTTTTTCGCATTTTTCTCGTAAATTTTGAGGTTATCTTAAAAAGTGACATCTACAAAAGTTGTAGATTTTTGCATAATAATAGATACTTTTTTGTTTGACGTCAACTTTCGCCAGAAATCCCAATAATACAATTTTTCACAACTTTTCAACCTCCCAAATCAACCCTCCGTCACCCCTGCTCACGCATTATTTTTTTTTTAGTTTATTATAAGTCCTTTCACCATTTCCATTTGTAAAAGTCCAGGTAACAATTTTTTTTTTCTCCAAGTATAATTTGGTTGGACAATATGTTTTCTTTATTCATTTAAATTGTGTACGGGGATTCATAAATCAATAAAAAAAAAATGGGAAAGTCCGAAAAACAAGATCATGGGATCTACAGTATGTCCACAGAAAAGGTGTTGAATGGGGATACTTTCTTATTTTTCATTTTATCAAAAAAAGTTACTCTTGATAAAAAATTTTGCTGGTTCTTAAAGTAAGAAGAAATTTAACATTTATTATACGGGGTGTTCAAAAAATTGAAAAAACGTTAAATGGTACAAGAGTAAAGTGCACTTATTTGTTTAGATGTGGAAATAATTTACTAGGAAAAGTTGTTCGAAAGAAAAAGACAGTCTCTAATACTAATTTTCGAAAAAATCGACCTACTTTTATTTATTTGTAATCATTAAATTTATTTTATAAAAATTAAATTATTTTTAAGGACTGGCTCAGTATTGCGAATACCCCAAGTGAAAAATAGATCCAATGAAGTAGAGGAACACCCCAAATTCTGATTAAGAAGAAGAGCTGAAAATCTCCAATTTGTTAAAAAGTCACAAATTCAGAAGATATTAAAACACAATAAGATACACCCATACAAGCCAGTTTTTAATCATTTTTTGGAAGTCAGTGATGAAGCAAAACGTTTGGATTTCATAAAAAAAATCATATTTTCTGATGAATCAACTTTTTCAACCAATGATGTTGTGGCTTCGCAACATGCACGACATTCGAGTGATTCTAATCCGCATTTTCGGATACCACGAAGGCGTCAGTATTTTACTAAAGTAAATATGTCGTGCGCCATTTCGTACCACGGAATAATAAAGCCATACTTCTTTAACACTTGTAATGCGGATAGTTACTTAGATATGTTAAGAAATTTTCTTGATGGTGAATTAGAAAACCTTCCGTTAGAATACCGTCGTTTATTTTATTTTCAACAAGGTGGATGTCCAGCACATTATGCGGCAAGTGTAAGACAATGGTTAGACCATACATTTCCAGACCAGTGGATTGGGAGACAAGAATCAATTCAGTGGCCTCCTAGGAGTCCAGATTTGGCAATAATGGATTTTTTCCTATGGGGTCGACTGAAACAAATTGTTTATCACACACCTCTAATAGATTCCAATATTGATCATTTAAAGGATGCGGTTAGAGATATCTTTAGATGAGGTTAGAAGTTTTGATGAATGAACATGTGCTCAATATGGTGGCAGTGTGAGTAAATAAACTTTTAAAATTTGTGAATTGTTAATTTGGAATAATTTAATTTGTATAAAATAAATTTAATGATTACAAATAAATAAAAGTACCACGATTTTTCGAAAATTGGTATTAGAGACTGCCTTTTACTTTTGAATATTCCTAATAAATTATTTCCTCATCTTCACAAATAAGTGCACTTTACTCTTGTTTCATTTAAAGATTTTTCAATTTTTTGAATACCCCGTACAAGAAATGTTAAATTTTTCCAGCCCAATCTTACTTTAAGAACCAGCAAATTTTTTTATCCGGAGTAACTTTTTTCGACAAAATGAAAAA
This sequence comes from Anoplophora glabripennis, assembly GCF_000390285.2. Taxonomy (NCBI): domain Eukaryota; kingdom Metazoa; phylum Arthropoda; class Insecta; order Coleoptera; family Cerambycidae; genus Anoplophora; species Anoplophora glabripennis. The sequence goes on along the minus strand of NW_019416611.1, from coordinate 181,812 downwards.
TAAGAAAGATTTTCCTATTCAACACCTTTTCTGTGGACATACTGTATACGTTTTTGGGCTATTAAATCCGAATCCAATGTCCGTTTGACCCGATTAGTTCTGGGTTAGGGTCAGTTGAAGGTCAAATGTAGAGAATCAATTGATACCAAAATAAACAAATAGATCTATATGCTTTTGGAGTCGCTGAATCCGAATCCGGGGTCCACTTGACTCAATCAGATCTGCAAAATACGTATTAAAATTTGAGTAACAAATAAAATCATAGAAAATGTTAAAGTTAAGTGTTTTGAAATGACAAAATTCTATTATTAATAAACCTAATTAAGTAAGTTTTCAACCAATGTGTCCCTTAAAGCTTCGTATAAATTAATTTGAGATTGTTAATAACAATTTTTTAAGATAAGAGGTTTTTTATGTTGTTGAATCACATGAAATCACTATATTTCACTATTATGGTATCGTGACTACTACTCATGTTTCTGGTATCGAACTATGTTGTTGTCAAAAGATCTGCGAAGTGTATTTCTTTTACGTTTTCTCGATTTCAATGGTAAATTTCGTTTTAGCGACCATCAGTAATCGGCTAACATGCTATATCCCATCTACCTTGGTAACGACGCTCTATTTCCTTAATATTTTGATGAAATCTCTCTCCCTGCTCCTCACTCTAATTACACAAATTTTCTGGGAAATAATCCACATGGCAACACAAAAAATATAATAAGATTCACTAAGCAACCTATGTTTTTAAAGCTTACTACCAAATTCTACACTATTTCTTTATAGTTTTCGATTTCCTAGAAAATTTTCGATTATTTCCTTCAACCATAACCATGCTACTTTCTCGTTTTCATTCATTCTACTAACAAAAATGTGATCCTTTAACATCTTATAGATCTGAGGTCCATCAAACGTCCCTTCCAATTTCGCATCACTTAAATTCGGAAACTGATCTCAGAGATACTTAAAGCATTGATCATCTTTGACCTTGAACTGACCTTAACCCAGACCTAATCGAGTCAAACGGACACCGGATTCGGCTTCAACGACCCCAGAAACATGTAGATACTTGCCATGGTCTTGCCTTTCCGACCTTCCCCTTTTTTGTGGGGCTGTGTATTTCTCACTCAACAGTAATAGTAAAATAGTAATATTTAAAGAAGATTATGACTATTAAATTGAATATGTCTTATTAAAATTTTGCTCCCTTTCGTTCTACAGAGTATTAAAGTCAAAAACAGACTTTTTTTGTAATATTTTGAGTACCACTAGACAGATTATTTTGAAAATTTGCACACGCACGATTTTTAAGATAATCGTGTTCAGTCACTTTTATGGGGCGCTAGTTGCAATCTCCTGTCGGTGTAAAAATATGTCTGACTAACAGGAAAGTGTAACTAGGCCCCCTAGAACTGACTATAAGGTAAATGCCACTATAAAATCCATGAGCAGGATACGCCTCTAAAATTGTATTAAAGCACGATTGGAGTAATTTCTATTATACATAGCGGCCTTCTCTACTTGCTGAACCAATTGCGATGACCCAGTTTACAATCCAAAGTCTACAGCGTTTTTTTTAAGAAGAATTTTATGGAAAAATCACTTCAAAATCAAATGTGGCTACGTAACATCACTTAAAAACACTTACATCTAACATTCATCTATTTGCAGATTTCTTTTTCGGAATTAAAATTAAAATTTATTCTATCAATTTAAAAATCTAATTATTTACACGGTGATTTAGCCAACAGTAGACTTTGTAGTTCCTTCCAGTTCCAATCTTTTCAATATTTTAAGCATTAATATTATTGAAGTATTAACTTTGCACAATAATGTCAACTACGTCTTTAACAGACATTTTTTTGACCCACATGATTATAACAAGACCACAATTTAATATGGCCAAAAATCCATGAAACTGTAGTTGATCTGACGAAGCCTTTTTACCATTAGGGTATTTAATACTACGGTGGTCTTTTTAGTACTCTACATACATATATCTCTTTAATATTTGTTTTTAAAAAATTGCTGGAAATGGGGTTTTACAGTATTTTTTTGCCATCTACCTGAAGAGAGTGTATGAAATTCCCTTTTTTTACTCACGGAAGTATAATTTTATGTTAAATTTCATTCAAAATATACAGTTCTATACAACACATACTTCTCTATTTAAGTAAAATGTAATAATTTTATTTCAGTTTTTTATACTTTTAGGACTCTGGGTACAAAAAATGGTCCAATAAAATTAAATTAATTTGTAAATTGATGCAAATTGAATTACATAATATTTTGGGAATGTCATAAGTACCACTTGCTTTCGCATTATAAAATGTAAAAGGTTTGAAAATATTTTTTTCTAAATCTTTGATTAGACATATAAAAAAATGTCTGTTAGTATTTATTAATTCCATACAAGAAAGGAAACTACTTGTTAAAATATGTAATTCCAAGTAAAATTTGGAAACAAAAAGATCTTTGTAGTCGTTGATTGTTTACGTGATTTGTCTTTGTGAAAGATGATAATAAAACAGCAAGATATTTCTGTGGTTCTGTGGGTGATTGCATTATGTAAGTATTTTAATATATCTGGTATGTGTTTCTGTATTAATTATAATTAAATGTATCATTTGTCTATTTCAATGCTAGTTGATGCATATAGCCCACAAAGCGGTTGTTTCTCTCAATTCTATTTCTTAAAAATCAAGATCTCAACTATGTTTTGTATATTTCCTCAAAAACTATGATAAAACCCCACAAAAATTTCAAAACTAGCTCATCGTATACATATATTATAAATATACCTATAACATAGACGCAAAAATAACTAATTCTTCAAACCATTTCTTATCAACTATAACCTACCTAAGTAATACAGCGTAGATAAGTTATCATATCATGCTATATTATTTGGTTACCTAGCCGAAGCAAAAATCGTTTAACCCAGAACTTACATAGAAGTATTAAGCCTGAAAAAGACAACCTGGACTTTCTTTAAAGATTTACGCGGAATAGAGTCATGCGATCCTCGAATCATTTATGTGCTGTAACAGAAACAATGCGATTGGAAAAAGCGCAATTTTTATTGCTCGGCAAACTCAGTACACTATTAGTTTGATATATATTATTACAGGAGTAGATAGCGCAGTTTTACTGGCATTTTTAGATATATTTGTGTGATTTATGTACGCGATTCGCATTTGAATTACTTTTTATTCCACTGTGACACGATTTTAAACTAGAAAATTCTATAATATTGATAGTAACAGTAGTAATAAAACATACTGACAAGGTGTTGTAATGTTGAACGTTGGGTTTAGTGTTGTTACCTGTAGAAAGTATTGTTATTCCGATCAACACGTTACGATATTTAAAAATGTTATTTAGACTGGCGCTTTCGGCATATTCTTTAAATTTTGTTCATGTTTTGAAATTCTTGTTGATTGTAACATCAAATATTGCGCTATTTATAGAAATTTTGATTAATTATAAACTTGTTAATAATATATTGATTAAATAACAACTTCGCATATAGTAACAGCGCTTGTATTTAATATATAGGATGTTTTTTAAACATATCATACTTCAGAAGATTATTCGTCGTTTTAAAAGTCAATAAATTAACTGCCAAAAACGATTAGCGTCCCAAATATATGCCCTGGATTTTATTTAGTGTAAATGCCATAGTAAATACACATATTGATTAAAGTAAAAAAAATTATTAACCATTTTTACTGTCCCCAGAGTTCAAAAGAAATTATAAAGGAGACCTTTAGATTTTTTTGACAAAGTGATAAATACATATCTTTTATTTATGTATCAATGTATTCAAATAAAATAATAAAAATAGTAGATAAATAAAGCGTTACATTATTTTTTCTTAAACACAGAAAAGAAAAGAAAATTATATAGCGAATTAAATAGATTAATCGAATCGAAAGAATCATTGGCGAAGAAATTCTGGGATTGTAAATGACAATATTTTGTAGTATCTCCATACATATTTATACCGAGTCACTTAATTTTTGTATTCATCTATATTATCTCTATAATTTTTGAGAGTATAGTTTTAGACTATTAGTTTATTAAGGAAAAAATCCACTAAAGAGGCACACGTTTTCAATAGATGGGAACAGAAATCTGATGCGTCCAAGGAATTTCAAAAAAACCTCAATTAACGTAAAGTATTTTCAGAAATGTTTTAAATAACGTTATATTTTTTAAAAATTTCAACTCCCCCTCTCTCGGGAACCACAACACCTAGTTGGTTAAAAAGTTTAGGCCTAAAGTGATCCAAAGGACAAACTTCTAATACTAACGAGGTGTAACTTAAAATGTTTCAAAACGAAAATCCTTTCGCAAGGTCGTTTTAGATTGAAAAATTGATTACTTGAAAATAGTTTGTTTTTCCTTTAAAGTGGAAGAGAGTATATTTCTTTGAAATATAGTTCATTTAAATGCACTGAAAAAATTTCCAAAATGTATAAATATTCAGTATATTTTTTTCTTAAATCATAGCCCAAATCTCTTCAGTCATCAAAAATATTCAAAGATATTTGAGTACTTTAAAAAATTGTATTCATCGCCACGGTAGCGCAGTCGGTCGAGAGTGCGGTGGCAAGCATTTCTCGGCTAGGCTTCCTACTCTGGTCCGGGTTCGATCCCCGGTGTCGGCACTGGCAATGTCGATGGATAATGGGTGTTTGTCCGCGTTTTTCCAAGTGTAGCCCCCTTCCGCACAAGCCTTTGGCTTTTGGATTTGGGGGTTGTCTCATTTCTGTGGTGAGTTTTATGTTTTATGTTTTATCAGGAACACCAATGCCCGTACCTATAGTTAGGAACCACTTATACAAGTCATCTTCGGATCTCAAGTTTTATAATCGAGTTTGGTAGTTCCGGTCTCACTTTAGTAACTTTAATTTTGTTGTAGTATGTTAATTGGTAAATACGAGATTTTTCTGTTTCTTAAGTTGGTCAGTTGTTGTTTGTCTTCAGTTTGATATTTCATCCGAAATAAAATAATTGGGAATATGTACGTAAGTCTTCTATTTATGTAAAATTATATTCAAATGTAGGTTAACTAAAATTTGATTTAATTATACAATGGTTAACAAAGTAGTGCATACACTATCCGCGGAAATCTATTTTGACTTCATTGGTCGATAATAATAGGTAAAATATAACTGAAAATAAAAGAACTGATACTGCGATAATTCAAAGAAAAAAAGCAAATAGGACAAATAGACAAAGGCAGGATAGTGTTTACTACATATTTTTCGAAAATCTGTTTCTGTTTCGAAACTCATCACTATAAATTTCAATAAGATTTTCAGTATCGCGGATATACCTTTTCGGCATTCTTTTAACATTTTCGTCCGCCACGAGATCAATAAACTTAAAAAACCCAAATTACCTTCAATGGTCATAGTCTAACCTATATTAAAACTGGGTTTGTAATTTTAAAACATCAAACATCAAACTTTTAATGTCAAATTTAACCAAGCACACCTCAAGGTCAGTCTCCGCCCGATTTCAGTATGAGATGTTGCAAGATCACATGGAGTTGTGCTCACCGATAAAGTACGGACTATATGCAGTTGTTTTATTAGTCATGATCCAGTCTGAGATCAACCGAAGTATCGACTATAAGTACGGGTATAAGTTGCCTATATTTCCTCCAACCTTACATCACGTTCCTATTTTAACTGAGTTTCAAATATAACATATACTTCCGTAACGAGAACAAAGTTTGATAGACGTCTAACTAGTTCCTGGTATTTAAATTCAGTTATTACTCACCCGCAAACAAAGCCGCGAGAACATTAAACGCCAAGTTTTTGCCAAGTTGCAATACAAATCCAGGAGCCGCTCTCCAAAATTCGCGTTCGACTTTGGACTTCAAACAACTTGCCGGGTGTAACAAAACCGCGCCCAAACCACCGTCGAACTTGTCATCTGGCTTTTCATTACCTTCTGAAAACCGTAACATGTTAAGCAACTGCTAATTTCTATGAGAGATGAGTTCTGGAAAGCCAGTCTGGCATTTATTTCAATTGCGACGAGCCGTACAGTGCCTTCGTCGAGTGGCTTCCCCAGGATTTGAATGAAAAAGGATTAAAGGAGGACATGGTCTTGGGTCTACGGTAATGAATAATTTTAGTAATTTCTGCCACGTTTAAATACAAAATGAAAGTACGCGAAAATGCTGGATTCGACTGTCATTTTGTTGTCTTCGATTATATTGGATTTTTAAAATACGATTTATTCACTAATTTACCTGGAGGAATTCATTTTTTTTTGAAAAAACATTAGCCACACTCCAGAACAACAAATTTGGTTCCTCTTACAGAACATTTTGTTTCTATCCAAATAGAACCAAGAAAGTATCTAAATAAAGCCAGAGCCTACTGGTCCATTTTCAAAATTTAAATTTCATCTAATGAATTACATAAAATCGTTTTTTATTTTTTTTTCTCGATAACGGTCGCAGATACGAAAAAATCATAAGAGGCAAAAATGTTTTTCAACAAACATAAAATTCAATTTTGATTTTAGAATCTACCAGCGGCGCATCGCACAAAAGTTCAGGGGAAGAAAATGGGACATGAACCCCGAAAAAATATCACTCTGTAGAATATCACGACCATTTGGCATGCCCAATGATGTAAGCTCTACAGCGTAATCTATATTCCAAATTTCAGCTAAATATCTTAAAAACTGTGGGAGCTATAGAGAAAAAACTAAAAAAATCTTAAAATTTCAACACCCTGTAGATCGGTAACGAAGGGTTTGTGGACCTATGTTTATATGAATTAGGTGTTCGAATCCACAGCAAGTTTCATTAAAATCCATCATAACAATCTCCAGATATTACAAAAAAACATTTTTTTTTTTCAAGAACTGACAGTTAATAGCAGAGGAACTAGACATTTTTTTTTAATGAAAGTTAAGTCAAATCATCTTCTTTTGAGTCAAAGAATGTCGCAGTACCATTTTGGTCATGTGCTTATGGGACACTCTGTATATAATACAGTCTTTATAAAAGATTACAAGCCATGTGACCAGTAATTTTATTTGGAACAGTAATCTTGTTTCCTTCACGTTGGTAATTAAATTTTGGTAATAAAATTGAAACAATAAATCAAGATTACAATAAAACACAACATTAGGGTTTCTTATTTCTCGGCCTATTTTTTTTCTCGGATCTCGATAATTCTCGACTAGGAATTCCCGGGAAATCTCGAATTCTCGAGAAATTTCTAAAACTTAAAAAAGTCATAATTTTGGTATTCCAATGCGAAATATAAACATGCTATTATACTTAACAATCATCATTAACATTTATTATTTATTCAGTATTTTTATTAATTACTTATGTTTCTACTTCTACTAACAAAACTAAATTAAACTTTGAGTTTCTTCTTAAAAACCTTTAACTTGTTTTTTTAATAAACACTTTCAATATACTTATGTTTATTTCAATGTTTTTGAATCGTAGTTTTCTTCC
>NW_019416611.1:71912-174057 GCF_000390285.2 Anoplophora glabripennis | reverse complement strand
TGTGTAACCCATTTTAATTAAATACTAATACAAACTGTCAAACAATAACAATGTTATCATGACATTACTACCTGTCACTGTCACGACCTACCATATATAAGATTGTCCATGAGTAATTGGCCTCACACGGTTTAATTAGTGAGATTTACTTAAAATACCTATACGCATTTTGGACTATATCAATGTCCGATATGTCAAAATATATTACAACTAAATCTAAATCCTTACTTAATTGGAAAAAAGGCAGAAATACCTGAAAGAGATCGAACAATTACAAGATGTCTTATTTTCTTAATAAAAAAACATCATTTCGTTTTTTAATATTATCTCGCCTATTATTAGAGATGGACCCAACAAACCCTATATAACTATGCTCGACAAGGAACGTTCTATCCAAATATGTACAATTATACAGGGTGTTCCATTTAAATTAACAAAGTTAACATCCGCGGCCATTTTGTTTTTCTTCATTTTCGAATACTTCATAAAAAATCGTGCAACTTTTGTATTTCACATTTTTTTATAACTCTTAAAACAATAAAGTTAAAGGTGGGTCAAAATATAGTGAATCGCCCTGTACATTAAAAAAAAAGAGTCATCAAAGTAAACTAAAGCCTTAAAAACTTAAAATAAATAAATCATGAGCTGGTAGAGAAACCACTTTAACCGCTCAGTTATTTGTCGAGAAACAAATTGAACGCATGAACGAAACGAACTACAGTTAAGAACTTCAGACGCGCGTGATTTTTAAATTTCTCGATTTCTCGACACTTTTTCAGATTTCCCGGGAATTCTCGCTTCGAGAAGTCTCGACCAGAAACCCTACACAACACTGTGTTGAGTGGTGTAATTTTTCACGAGATTTTATTCAGCCAATCAGAGATCGCATTATCTCGAGCGTAAGCATAACGGTTTGTCATTGTTCATTGTAAACGAATCATTAATATTGGTCACATCAAGATTTAGAGAATTTTAATTGACAGTACCAGTCGTGAAATGTCGGTCGACGGTCTCATAACTGGTAATCATTTACGCTTTCTATGAGTATAGTCACTTCTCCAAGTGTAAGAACCATATTCTCGAGCACCTTGCGTTTCAGCACACTTAACGTAAAAAATCTCACTGTTTTACTCGAAATCTATAGCAGAATCAAACTTTCGTGAGCAGCGTACGAACAAAAAAGTTATTGAGTAGTCAAGGAACTGGAAATCGAAAAGAAATACAATAAGTAAATAGCACCCTATATGTATTTTTTTATAGTTCAAGAAACATGTTACACACAAATAAACAAAGACGTACAGTGAATAAGAAGCCTCTAGCTAAAACTTTTTTATAGTGATAGTAAGAAATGTTATTTCGTGACAATAAATACTTTCCATCCTAAACTGCTGCCCTTTAAAAAGTAGGATTTTGTCAGAATGGTTCTTTAAACTGCACCGTATTCAGTAGGCATTGGTTTGTTTATAAGTTAGTTCTCTATAAGGTAAATCATTTCATGTTAATCCCAGGAATTTGTGGCTGAGTTGTGTTCTTAACTTTCAGTCACACCCTGTATGTTTTTGGGGCAACTGAATCACCCAATCGTTTTTTTTTTGTCATTTATTTGCGGTCTAATTTATTTTTTATTGTTAATGGAATTTTTGTTTAAATTATGTCGAGTTAAATAATAAAATGAATAAATTGAGTTTAAAAATTCATTTCAGGTTGAATTCGTGGCGGATACGTTGCGGCTGAACTTATTGGAATTGGGCAGGTCTGGCAGCCACCTCATCCAAGTGGCCGGCAGACTGGATTACAAATGCCCCGCGGGGGAGACTCACGACCCCATCACCTTCACCACGAGGGAATCTCACCTGGTGAGTAGCATGCCGTCCGTCTGATACAAATCGGAATGTGTTTGATTATCATTCGGTTATTATTGTGTTATTGTTTATGCTTATAAGCTTGAATTCTTTATTTTAGTCACTGTAGTCACTATATCATGACAAGATTTTTTTTTAAATATTTTTTCTTTAGACTTAATAATATAGGCACAAAGAAGTGGTCTGTTCCATGGATGAAATCCATTCCACCTATGTATTTGGACCTTAAAAAAATCTGCCATTGAAAATGCTCTACCATCTTCCACTTTTTAAATTGCTAAAAACTGAAAGTAGTCAAACCTCTACATTTAATAGGCTTCTTCGTGGAAACGATTCATAGCATCATATTCGTGAGGTTCAGTACATATTTTGGTGTTCAATCTCTGCTGAATGTAGAATTTTTACTACTTTTTAGGTTAAATCAGCTTCCCATTATATTTCCAATAAAATTTTAACAAGGAACGTCGTTCATATACTCTTTTTTCACAAAAGTTACTTTCTGTACTGAAACGAAAAGTACGAAAATTGTCCCTTTTTTAGCTTCATCTATAGACACACTGTATAATCTTTGGTTAACATTGTATCTACTAAATACATCTCTGAATTCTGAACATGGTAAGCTGGAATCAATACCTCCAATATCCTATGTACAATCCGCTATTATGTAGAACGACGCTAACGATACCCTATCTGAGACCACTATGGGGGATTAAGTTAAAAGCATATCTGGCCTATCAGGATCAGGCTTCTGATGCCCCTTTAATAGTTATGTTGCCTTTATTGTTGTCGTATAACTTCCGCGTTCTCGTCCGAAGTTGCGACATCTGTCGCTTTCTGGAATAAATTTTAGCCTTCAGATCAATATCGGTTGACGAGACACATTTTTTCAATTAAGTAGATGTTTTACTGTCCAGAGAAGTATTATTTTTTCAAGGCGGTGATTTATGAGATTCATAATATTAATACAAATACTTATTCAGTTGACACAACTGAAACAACAGTTAGGAATATTCAGTCAATACTTTACTACTAAATATTTTAGCATAACCGTTTTCAAACGAGATGTTTTTTTTTTACCTTAGAACCGTTGACACCGAATAGTATTTTTTATAGATTAAATTTTCTTTCGTCAAATTGCACATTGCATTGCATATGAGTAGAGAATTGTGATCATAGAAAGTTTATTTTTATTTTTTATTTTTAAGTGTTGTTCCGTATTTTTTTGTTGTCTGTATAAAAATTCGTGTTTAAATCAACATGCATCGGAAATCAAAAAGTTGTTTGAAATCATGAAATAGAAAAATAAATAAAAATCGAATGTGACCTAAACTTACTTCTACATTAATTCATCAGGTTTTCAGTAAAAGAATTAACGAAATATATACAGACAACGAAAATACAATTAAAAATGTTTATTACACAAAATTTTAAATACTTATGTAAATGTATTTAAGGAACCTATATCGCCAAAAGAGGCGTATTTTTTGTCACTATTCAATTTATCCAATTTTCTCCTAGTTACGAATTTTTATTTGATTTTTCCGTTTATAAAAAGCAAATATTATTTTTCACTTAGGCGATATAGGTTGTTTATTATTAGGGAACAGAACAGGAAAACAACGTCATATCACTAGGGCGAAACAAGCGAATCCAAATAATATCACCCACATTTTGACCCTATTTTATATCCTTCTTTTCTGCAAGGGTGGAATAGTAAATGTATCTTGTATAAATGAAGCAGACAAATGAAAGTACAAAGTTTATTAACATTAATATTTGATATATAACAATAATTTGCTTTAAATTAATAACAAAAATCATTTACAACCGTTTTTAAATACGAAAGTACAGTTTGAGAAGAAACCTTTAACAGTAACACCAGAAAAACTACCTAAATTTGCTTTGGCAAATAATAAATAATGTTCATTTTTCTCACAATCAATTCAGGAAAATTGTTATCACTAATTCTTTCGACTGCTATTAAACGAGATATTTTGTTCTTGTACATTATGCTATCTTCTGTATATTCTGATGTTACAGTATCACTCTTGCATTTCCCAATGTTTTCAATGTTATCATATCTGTACCTGCATCTACGAGAAGAGTTGCCAAGGTACTACGCAAACAATGACCTGTGTACATTTTAGCATCTGCGTAGCCGAGATATTTTGCAATCTTGGACGATATGCTACCGAAAGTATTTTTGCCTACTGGTTGCGCAATACATCGACCATTCGGATATGTCAGATAAAACGCCCTTTAATTTCTTTTGGTCGCAAAGATATATACTATCGATACAATTGGAGAGGCATTTCTTAAGAGGAAAAATATTAGCCATAAAGTTAAAAAATCAAGAATCTTTACCAAAGAACACATCTACAAGATTTAATTTTTTTTTATGAAGTCTATTTAAATATAAAAGTAGGAATTATATTCCGAATAGCAGGGGCGTGCAGAAGGGAAGAACTATACAGGGTAATTCAGAACTTATCCAAAAAAAAAATTCTGGATGTACAGGGGACCCTTACAAATACAATTTTGTAAAGAAAAAATCAAAAAGGGCAGTTCGAAAATGATTTAAAAATACACTTCTGCACGGCACTGGAAACTGGTCCACTGTAAAACCTGACCTCGCACAATGCGACCGGTATGGCGGCGTGATAAAAACGGACAAAAACTTTCGCAAGGAAAGAAATATGTAAATAGAATTTTATCGCACCTATTTTATATCGGCAAATTCAAATGCTTTTGCCTTTATTAATTATTAATAAAATTAATTTGTGTTTTTAAATAATAAAATCATTTGACATACCCGATGCTGCAACAGCAATTGTTCAAAATTTTATCCACTCACGTGTAAACACATTTGGGTCCGTCTTACTCACTTTCTACGAACTAACACAAATGATGTCTTGCTTCACCATAACACAAATACTTCACCATAATACAAATGTTGTCTTGCTTCACCATAAATTAAAACGATATCCATCAACTCTGAGTTGCTATACACGCAAGCCATTTTTGACACTAACTACTAAAAAACTGATGTAAATACCACAGATAACAGGTAAAAACTACCGCAACGACGGATTTCAGTATTAGGAGTCACATGGCTCTCCACGCGTATTGCGAATGACGCTAGAGACTACAGTTGTCCAGCTATGTAGTCGTTGAATGTACTATAACTTCAATAAATTTTTTCTTGGAAACTATAAGGATTTTACAAAAAATTTTTTTACGATAATGACTCCATTTCTCATGCCGCATCTATTCCCAAATTTTTTTGGATAAGTTCTGAATCACCCTGTATAATATGAAAATAAATGTAGGTAATTGAAGATAAAAGTGCGTTTCATGATAGTAAATATTCCCGACACTAAAACGAATCACTAATGTTTAATATAATAACAAATCACGGAAAGGAGACAGTTAATTATTTGGAATTTTATAAAAAATATCTAGCATTACGACCAAAACAACCAAACTCAACTCACTTATTATTTGCAATGCGAGTTGGGAAGGTTACGATCCAGAACGTGGGTAGAAATTGACCCAGCAAAATTGAAAAGTCCTTAAAATTGCCCGGATCCCTCGACTTATACCTGACACACATTCCGAAGGAGTTCTGCCATCATTCTGGTAAACTAATAGATATTTTAGGCTTTAAAAGGCACGGTGGGTGCCGTTCGTTCTCTGTAGCTGAGGGATATATCGAAAACTCTGTGGAAAATAAAAATCAGTTCTCAAAGAAGATTTTACATGGAAATTCTCAAGGAAATTCTACGGTGACAGAGTGATATCGCATCCCAGAATGTTATTACAAAATGTGCAGCAACTATAGCATCATCAGAAGAGAACGTTGCTTTAAACCCGAATTCTATTGCTCCAATAAATTTTAATAATTGTTCAAAATGTAATTTTAATTTTTTCTTTAATAATGTTTTTTTTAATTTTTCCCTTATTACTTACTTACCGCTTCCTGAGTAAGTGATTAGTTATCAATCGCTAATTTATAAACGTCACCATCACTTAAAATATCTCAATAAATTCAATAAAGGTTAAATTACCTGAGAGTGCAAAAAACGTATTACTAATGTGCTCATTCCCCAGTCACCTCATTTTTATGTAAATTTTAAGTTACTTAAGTTTAGTCAAGGTTAAGTAAAAATGAGACCAAACAAGGTAGAAATCACATAATTCTAGGGTGTTGCTGGGCAAGCCGTTCCATAATTTTAAGCTTGATCTGTTCAAATTTGGATAGCACTACTGACATGAATGTCTGTTTGTTTCACCAAATGGATTTATGTAGTCCTTCATTACTATGTGATTAATAAATGCATTAAATCACTTCATATTTTGGCAGTTTTATTTAAATGCTAAAAATTTAAATCAACCGATCGTTCACATATTGAGTACATTTACATGTTATATTTCGCCAATTTCCATTAAAATCCATTATACATTTTTGGTTATTACTATGTATGTGCAGACGATTAATATAAATAAGTAGGTGCCAAAGTAAACGTTGAAACGTAACAGGTATACACAACAAATAGGAAACGGCTAATGCATTAAAACCCGTTTAAATTGCCGAAATAAATCATGTATGTCTGGATGATTCGGAGGGCTCTTGCACAAAAACCATTTTAACGGTCACATAAATAAAATACCCCAACCTTCCTCCAGGGGCTAAAAATGTAATATCAGAAATTTATGAATTGGAATTTCAGATTATGTTTTGAAGATGAGTTTATCGAATATGTTAAATAAACATCGATTCCCAAAAATATGGAAATAAATCATATCCACGCTGAACCGCACCAGGACATAAAATGACGTCATACCAAAGTTCAGAGGCGGTCGAAATGATATTCATCTTAAAAAATGTATTTGGATATTACACCTGCTATAATTGGGCGGTGAAATATCAAAGCGGTTCAGAGCCAAAAGTAATTTCTGAGTGATTTGACAAAATTAATTTTTTCTGAAAAATATTTAGTATTTTTCAAAGAAAATTAATTTTGAGATTAAGAAAGGCGATGGAAATATTTAGAAGTCTATTATAAAATATTTTATATTCACCTTTTTCAGGGTACAACGTGCTTTTCAAATGTTTCTTATTACTATCTTTTATTCATTTTTTATCAGGTAAAACCGAAAGAGCGGTGAACTTTATAAATACATAGCTTATTGTTTCGGCGAATAACGGACTGTATAAAAATTAAATGAGCTAACAACAAAAAAATATATTAATGAACTCACCTTTGGGCAAAACTGGTTTTTGGTATATCACTGTGGAACCCAATAGGATAGGGGAGGGGAAATGGGATAAGTTCTTAATAATAAACGATAACAGTAAACTAATTACTTCAAAACTAGACAATGTCGTGTGCGTTTCGATTCGAGACTGCCTTTTTTACCTATTTACTGATATCGGTATAGAGATATGTCTATATAATTTCCTTTAATTGTAGGCAACCAATATTACCCTTTTAAGAATGCCTAAACACTTATGAAACCAATGCTTAACACTATGAAACGAACACTGGCACTTACACTTTGTGACATCTATTATTTGGCAGACAAAATAGAGGGTGCAAGTTATTTTTACAAGTAATTAGTACCTTTCCATGGTACATATTATCCAATTTCATGAAATATGCTACTTAGTTTCGTTGATGTTCCAAGGCTTCAATTAACTTTTTCGCATATTATTGTTACTAAATTTAATTGAATTAGTACTATCGGATATTTTTATAATCATAAAGAAAGATTCCAGACAATAGATGACATTTTAAAATGTAGCGAGACTATTTTTATAAAAATAGTGAATATAAACAGATTTGATCATTTAACTAACAAGTAGTACTTCTTGGTAGGATAACTAAAACGTAACCTTCTAATGAGATATAATTTGTGTGATACAAATTACTTAGAAAATATACAGTTCGAGGAAAACTTCTGTCATTAAAATTATGTATGAAGTATAATTTCTTTTTCATTATATGTATCAGAATTAGACGTTTTCATTTACTTTTACATTGATAATTCTGTCATATTTCATTTATTATATTAGCGGCGTCAACAACGGTCAATAGTACTGGTTTTGTAGTATTAAAATAACATGTATTCATCTTCATCGTTTACTCACTGTGGTGATGTGTTATTGGCGTTTAATTCAGATCAACATGTAGTGCCACTTAATGATCACTATATCAGCGGCCTCTTCTCACTAATCGATCTGTTAGGATGCAAAATTACTTTAGGTAATTCAGTATTATATGTATATGTAATTTAAATTCCTCCACAAGTCAATAATCATGAAATGGAATGATTTCTGGACGATTTAAACTTATTATCGCTAACGTAAGTAATGTTAATTTTAGGCGATTTTAATGTCACCAATTATATGTATTTGCACGTAAATGATTAACAAGTCTTATTTTGAAATTAACAATTTTAGCCAATTCGACAGTACCTGCAATGCATACGGTAGAATGTTATATTTATGTATATCTGACATGAAATGTGTAGTTTCGCGAGAAAGCCAACTAATAATTGGAGTTGACGGTTATCATCCTTCACTAGTCGTATATGCAAAAATAAATAAGATTAATTTCTCTAGTTTTCCAGAACATTGCAATAATAAAGCATATAATTTTAAAAATGCTTCCTGGACTATATCTTTGTTATGTACAGGCTGGTCCATTTTCGATGGGAATTCAGAGTATTTCAGAAACTACTAGATAAAGATATAATAAATCTGACACGACGTTCTCGAGCTCGATTTTCATGGCAAACTCGACTGTCAAATCAGAAATTTGCTATCTTTATTTGTTTGTGAGTTACAGGGCGTTTCTCGTTATTGTCACGTTTCTGAACATGTCTATATCTCAGCTGTTAAATAAGTTAGAGTTAAAGTAAAAACTGCTCAAGACTAATTCTATGGCGTAGAATTGAATGCCCGTATTAGATTTTTAGTAGATCTTAAGATTCCGGAGTTATGACCCAAAGTTATATTTTTTAAAATGGAAATCGTAGCTGACCATGACCTAAAAAATAGAGATTTTTTTTTGCTTTTTAGCAATATATCACATGCTATAGTTATTTTTACAAACACAGGTGATACGGGGTGTTTTACATATAAATTATATATTTTTTGCTTTTTAATATGGCTGGCTATGATACACATATAAAACTATAATTCTTACTTTTCAACAACTCATATCTGTTGTAAAAATATGACGTTTATTTTAAATGCACAACATGATAATCGTATGATAATATAATACCACAGACAATATAGCGTATAGCTATTTTGTCTGTGATAATACTCACGAAATTTTAGGAGAAAGGTGGATAGGAACAAACGGACCGATCAGATGGCCAGTTAGGTTACCTGATTTGAGTTCGTTGGACTTTTTCCTTTGTGGTTTTCTAAAAGACATTATATTTAAAATTCATTTTAATAATATTTTGAAAATAAAAATGAATACTACTCGAAGAGTTGCCAGAAGATGCGCGAAATGTGTGACAGTCGAGGGACGGCAATTTGAACATTTAGCTACCATTTTTGAAAATTTTATTGATGTAGGTATTTACTACTGTTTAATTTACGTTTAATATTGTAACTTGAGTTGAAGTGGAATAAAAATTTTAAAACTCTGTCTTTTCTTATCTGTAATATATATTTTAAATAGACGTCATATTTTTACAGTAGATATGAGTTTTGTAAAAGTAAGAATTATAGTTTTGTATGTATTTTTATAGCCAGCCATATTAAAATGTAAAAAAGATCGGATTTATATATAAAACACCCCGTATCTATTGTGTTTGTAAAAATATCTATAGCATGTGATATATTGCTGAAAAGCAAAAAAATCTCCATTTTTTTTAGGTTAAAGGTAAAAAAATATAACTTTTAGTCATAACTAAGGAATCTTAAGACCTACTAAAAATCAAATACTGGCATTTAATTCTACGCCAAAGAATTAGTATTGAACAGTTTTCACTTTAACTCTACCTTATTTAGTAGCTGAGATACAGACATGTTCAAAAGTGTCACAATAACGAGCTACACCCTCTAACTCAGAAACAAATGAAGATAGCAAATTTCTGATTTGAAAGTCGAGTTTGCCATGAAAATCTAGCTCGAGAACGTGGTGTCAGATTTATCATAGGTATCTTTAATAGTTTCTGAGATACCCTGAAATCCCAGCCTGTTACATACTAACTATTTTTGAAAGATTACACTGATTTATAGGATCAGTGGATTATACATAATATATAAAAAGTTTAACGTAAGATTTAAAGTATGTCATCATAATAAATATAAAGAGTGTCGTAGTATGTATCAGTTTAATTAATTTAAACGTTTGAGAAGTATTATTGAATAGACATTTCAATTGCTTATAATAATTATCTCACTAACATTCAAATAAATTTTAAATATGTATTATCCGAAAAATTTTTGGTCATTTGGTCAAAGTAAAAAGCGTAGTATTACCATATGAAGTCTGTGGTTCTGTCACTTTTTTCTGTTTTTTGCTTTCAAATTAAGTCACATCTGTCTAGTTTCAATTTGTTTTAGTTTACTGGGAATGATAATAATCTATTATGAACCTGCAAAACAAATGGCATGCGAAAATGGTCAAATTCCCAATTTTCTAATAAATGATTATTATGGGAGTTTTAAGTACAGCACTACATCAAATTTTGAATAGTCTTTTCATTAACTTTTCCCGATATTTAGAAAGTAACAAGAATAGTAGAACTTAAAAGCGGTGAATTTGAAAAGGAGCTTTTATTAAGCAACTGATGGTCTAAAACATTACGTATCAAATTGAAAAAACATTTTTCACATGAAGGTTTAAACAAATTTAAAGCTGTTTGACATCGAAGCTGCCGCGCGCCGCAGTGCGAAAGCGCTGATGGCAGTTTCAGCGATTTAAATTTTATGTTCGAAAATGCTGTTTATTGAAATCTCGTTTAGAAGCAACACCAAATTTAAACGAATTACTTAAAGACCAGGCGGGATCTGTTTTGGTGTAGATGTTTTTATATAGTACCGCTAATTTTTGTTTTAATAGCTCCAAAATGATATAACAAAACATAATTTCACTAAGCGCGCGCTTCAAAATGTGTGCTAAACTTATTATTAAACAAATAGTGAAACAATTGGAAAAAATCATCCATTTTTTTTTCTCTTTGTTTCAACACAGTTCAAAATGTATTCATTTTAGAGAAAAGTTGAAAAGGAAAAAAGATTCGTAATTAAATTTTACACAAGATATACCTATTTTCAAATAAAATAGTACATAATTATTGCAAATATAGCAAAAACAACATGTGATAAAATTTTCAAGTATCTATAAGTTTTAATTTAGGCTCAGTTAAATTTGCAAAAATTTCAATTTTTTTTCAAAAATTTGGATTGCAAAATTATTACTCGAAAACTATCGGACCGATTTTAACGGAAATTGGAAAATTTTTATTATATCAAAAAGATTTTTTTGGCCAAGTATGAAGATCGTACCTATAATATAAGTACTTTTAAAAATATCGCAAAAAAAAATATTGTAATTTTTTCTCACTTTTTTTGTTGTGTTTGCTATATTTGCAAAAATTGTGTTGTATTTTTTTATTATTTATTATTATTATTATTATTTATTTATTTAACGACGCGCGACGGTCAAAACTCACCAAAAGCAACATACCACATTCACTGAAAACCGTTGCTGTTACCGAGATCTATATACAACGTGAGAATTTGCATCACACCAATAGTGATTGTTATGAAAATTTAGTATGTTGTATCTAGTAAAAGAACAGTCATTCATAAAAAGTACCTTGCTTATAAAATCCGGATCTTGTGCTATTTGTTGTCGAAACCACTGACAATATTCCACAATGTGCTAAAAATCATTTTTATTTAATTCCTGAACCCTTTGTATACAGGTATGATAGAGTTATAATAATTTTTCGCGTAGTACACACCATACGGTACCTACTATTAAATACACCCACTTTTTGGCCAATATTGAGAGTACTGCGCCTCGGATATTCCTCAACGAGGTTTATGATATTTTCTTCATTATCGAAAACATATCGGCGGTGGCGGCCTTCATATGTCAGGTGGACATTCCCGGTATACAAGCGACAAGTCCCATTTAAATTGTACTGACATTCTCCGTACATTAACACTAGTTCTTGATCAGAAAACATTTTATACGCCGCCGCCAGCTAAGTAACACTGCAACACAAATAAAGAACACAAGACAGACTGACTACTGACCTACCATCAGATTCGCTTGATTGTGGAAGTCACGTGGAACGTCAGCCAATTAGAGAACCGCTTCACGCATGTAGAGAGTCCGAAGCACGTGCACAAGATGCACGGGGTCGGCTTATATTTATGGTTAATTTTCTTAATTAATTTTCTCGAAAACAGAAGCATTTAAACCATCATTGGCTTAATAAAAGTTACACATTTTCCATTACTCTCATTGCTCATTGCCCTCTATCACCATTTTCAAGGAACGCACTTATTTCAGAAACACCCTGTATACTCGAATCTTTAGTATTGTCAAGGATTATATTTTATCCAAACCAACATGGCTTTATTCGATCTACTCTATCCAATTTACCTCAATTTACTCAATATACAATGGACAACAAAGAACAAATTGATGTAATGTACACAAATTTCTCGAAGGTCTTTGACAAAGTTAATTATGGCATAGTTCTTAATAAGTTGTTTGTTTGGATTAAGCGATAATATGATTATTCTCATTAAATCCTATATGTCTCAACGTGAACGAATGTTTCATACAACGCATTTAAATCTGACAATACTATTAGTTGTAAAATTAGCCCGTCCGAGCTGAAAGCTATAATTATAGGTATACTTTTTTTGTATCCCAATTCCTAATACTACGCCTTTGAACCCGTGGGTTCAGCCGATTTGGTGGTATATTTATTTTTTTATAATTTGACTCTCATTATTCAGATAAAAAATTCCTCCCCCATTTTGTTACATATTTAAGAACTTTAAAAATGGCTACTTTAACTTGAGAAACTACAAAAATAAAGGAGCAAAATCGTGCCGCCTAAGCCCAGGTATTCCCATCTGAAACTTTAATGTAATATATAATAGCAAGAAGATAAATAATTGATCCGGATAATGTAATCTACGAATTTTTTTCTCGCACCTGTTATTTATATGCGCGGCTTATCTCTTTGATTTATTACAGATCCTGCCTCCTTGGAATGCCAAGAAGTCTGGGAATATTTCCTTCAAGTTCCGCACTAACGAAGCCAACGGCCTCATACTCTTCAACGGCGGCATTCGGCCTCCCAGGGTGAGTGTCAGAAATTTTCACGTTTTAGGTCAGGATCGTTACATTCTTTTTCATGAGGGTGTAAGTACCTGCTGGAAAAGAAAATTTTAATAAATTGTTTGATATCTCGTAGATACTAAACTATTGATTCAAATAACCACGCTAGATTATATGATAGTATTTAATATTAAGGCTAACGGTAAGATCGCTACCGAGCAAGAATTAGTTTTCGCTCAATAACTCCCCTACGGAACATAATACATGTACGCAGTATTTGAACAAACAGCAAGTATTATTTTACTTCTAAAAAATGCGATTAAAATTTTAAATAAATTTTTGAAATTTTGAAAAACAGAGGCAATGTAAAATAGTATTTGTAAATTATTAAACAATATTCCGAGGAATAGTTAACTGAGCAAAAATTGAAAAATATATGGTAACATGAAGTGTTTACTTATTACATATTAAAATTAATTTATCTGATAAATAATCGTCGAGGTAGATTTAATTTTTTAGGGAAATGTATTATTTTTAAAAATAAAAGAGTATACGCATTACTAACAAGATATTTACTCTCAGAGGTGCACAAATATAACTTGGATTGAGAAACTTTATAAGCTACTCTTAGTACTGTCTGAAAATCCTATAATTGCTAGTAACTAAGCCAGTATAAAATTAACAAATTTAAGTACCCTATTTTACTGTCTTTTATTTTCATTATTTTCCAATTAACTAGATTTGCAATTATTCTTAAATAATTATTAGATTTAAAAATTATACAAGGGAGATCGATATTGATTGTAACAAATATTTCACTAATTGTAAGTGATAATCCTTACAGTCTAATGTCAAATATTTTGATTCCATCTTCTAAAGGAGGTTGACCGATGTCGATTTAAAAAAATTTCAATAAGTAACCATCTTACAGCCTGAAGTATGAAAAGTAAAATTTCTTGTAAAATTCTAATCATACGTGCATAGTTTTTCTCCGTTTCTTCTCAATTAAATAATGATTCAACAGCTAACTCATACTAGCAGATATCTAAATTCTATTTAATCATCGTACTGATGTTAAAAGAAAGAAATTTTTGAACAAAGAATTGAAAATCCATAAGAAATGTACTGTAAATTGAGTTTTTAAGAATATTGAAAATAAAATAAGTTATGTAAGGTATTAAAAAAATTGCATATACCTACAGGGTGGTCCAGATTTTAAAGACAAACTTCGGAAAAGTACTAAACAACAAAAATTAACATCACTTTGCTCTATGAACATAGGCGCAGAGAGCCACCGTTTATGAGATACAGGGAGTTGAAATTATCAAAAATAAAACATTTTTTTGAAATATCTGGAAAACCGCTTCATCAAATTTATCCAAATTTGGTACACATTTTTTTTTCGAATATTTCTCTTAGTAAATTGAATTACTATGGGGCATTCCATGCCAACTCACTCAGGTCGTGACCGGACCATTTTATATTTTGCTGATTTTTTTTTTTTAATTAGTAGTAGAGTAGCTTTCACGATTTTTTTCAAATTTTTATTTCAACTCTTCAAGAAGTTATGAGAGTTTGAATATTTTGGTTAAAATATTTTCAAATACCTGTAACTTGACAAAAACTAAACTTTTTTCATTTTGTTGTTTTATAAAAAAAAATAGAAAAATAATACATTTTTAGTTTTTTAGGGTTTTTATTGATTTTTAAAACCTAAAAGTGCATTTTGAAAAAGAGTGGCGTTTTTTTTCTTCGAAAAATTCTCAAATAGATCATTTTTCAATGTGCAAATTTATGATAGTTTTTTAAAAAAATTTTTTTGTATTTTAATGTTTTACAGAAAATGAAGGCTGTTAAATCAAATTTTATTAGAAGTAAATCGCGTTGACTAGTTACTAAAAATACCATATTTTTAAAACTTTTTCTTCTTTGTCATTACAAATATCTAAATCAATATTAACTAAACATTCAGTTTTTTTCAGTATTAAAAAGTTTGATATTTCAAAATAATAATAATAATAATATCTAATAATAATAATCTTTATTATGCTTATAAGATATTACAAAATAATATATAGCATTAGTCAACACTTGGAGATAGAACACCGAGAAACTAAAGAGAAAACAAAAGAAAAAAAAAACATTTACAAACATAAAAGAAAAGAACTAACCTAGCAAAAGTATTCGGACAGAATAAAAACATTTAACTGACAAATACAATCTTAACTTTCGTTTGAATTAGCCAATTTTTTTACAATCTTTTATTTCGTATGGCAAATGATTAAATATTTTGGGTCCTAAGTAATTTGGCCCTTTACCTACAATTGATAATTTTGTGAAAGGTATACGTATTTCATTATTTTGTCGTGTATTAATATTGTGAACATCCCTATTCAAACAAAATTTATCTACATTTTTAAAAACATACATCGACATTTCAAATATAAATAACGATGCCACAGTTAAAATTTTGTGTTCCCTGAAGGTAGGTCTACATGACTGCAAGTTTCCGAGTCTAACAATAATACCCAATGCAAAATGCCATATTGCTTCCATTTTTGACCATTTTTATTTAGTAAACATATTTATATAGTATGTTTCTTAAGTAGAGATAAAAAATCCAGGGGCGTATTATGTGGATAAAAATAAGGATTTTTTGTTATGTGGGGTCATAGTCCAGCTACAGCGTGTCAAATATTTAAAAAAAATCAGTTTAATTTTTAATTTTTAAGCCGCTTGAGATAATTTAACCAAAATTCAGTGTGCATATTTAGTTTGACAGTAGGTATGAAACAAAAAATTACCAGCTTTAGAAACTTACCAGTGGCGCTGGTGTGCGGATTATTATTTTCCAAAAAAAAATATCACCCTGTATAATATTGCAAATAAAATATGCGCTATTCACTATCTTCACTATTTATTTCTTGACACTTTTTTGTATTCCAAACCATTAACAACAAAATTGATTTATTTGATCAAGTGCATTTTACGATACTCATTACATTACTTAAAATAATAACAAAATAATTAATTAACAATGCAATTACTTTACTATGATTTATTATAATAAATGTTGGAAATGTCCATCTTCAGCCAAAATCTTGCTTAACGCCATCTTGTTTAATCTAACTTATTGGCAAAATCAAAATAACTCGTATATACTACTTGATATTAATTTAAGTTTTCATGTAATAAGAATACCTGTGTATATTTATCTACTCATTTTTATTATGTATGCTGATAATTGTAAAATATGTTGTAACTGCGAGTCTACTTACACTATAACATCTCTCCCACAAATAAAGGGTTTGGTTTTCGCAAAATTTAGTAACCTAAATTAAAAATTAGCTGCATTACCATACGCAGAAATATATTGTCTATTCTATTAAGAAAACTTTTTAAAATTCAGTTTTTTATCCACAGGTACTTTTATTTTTTATTTTAATTAACAGAGGTATTCTACGTCGTCGCTCTTTTGTTTTAATTCAGCAAATTTAAAGAAATATATTCCTTTTATTTTACATTTTTCCTCAAATAAAATAGTAAACAAGGGAATTAATGTCTCAGTTTCATGCAATAGCAGTTTAATACAATAGTAGCTTGTTCTTAGCAACATCATCATACCTGTGCGGATAAACAGAAAATAACTACTATTATATCAAACCAAATAACATTGTATATTTCAAAGGATAAGAAAAAAGTACTTTGTTTGCTTCTTACAAAGAACAAAAACCTTTTTTGTATATATTTCATTTAGATAACAAAATTTTATATTCTACCTGCATAATTATTCATAAGATGAAAAGAAAAAAACTGTAATAAAATGCTTTCCCATGCTAATATAAACCTCACCTTCCGAATATGATCTCTGAAATGAATCACACATAGCGAAATACTAAATATCTCTCACTCTCATGGGTAAAACCAAAGATTAAAAAAGAGATCGATATCAAACTGTAGGAATCCGCTCAAAAGCACAACATTATTAATTTGCTGTTAGTTAATTATGTGACATCAAAGCCTTTTCTGAGGGCGGATTCCTGTCTACGGAAAGGGCAAAAAGCTCGAGGAACGAGGGAGCACGCTAGCATGAAATTTTGATGTAAAACTCAGGTAAACATCTTCAAATTAATTATAGCTGTATATCATCGTATAAGAGAATTTTTTCGTCTTTGAGTATGTAATTCCGACTAGCTTTGTGGAAGTATTGATCCCATACACATACATATTACATAGGGTGATATATGTGAGAAACAATATTTCAAGTCAATAAAGTTAAAGTTGAAATACAAATGGAGAATTTGTTCGTGGAGCGGACATTGATGAACAATGTAATAAAGGTTTCATAAAACAAATTGGAATAAAAACACTATTTTGTTTTAGAAATTGGAATGAGAGATAATATACAGGATGATCCAAGTTTAAAATGTTCAGTTCCAGAAAGACCAAGTTTAACTAACTTTTGAACACACCATTTAACGTTAACTTTTTGAGATACTTTGAGACGGTTTTGACTGAAACTGTAATTCACCATTATTTTGGAACCCTTTATACAAGTTTTCAACAAATAATAGGTATCCTTTGGGCGAAACAACTAATGCACTATTAAAGGATTCCAAAGCCAACCTCGATCATTTAACGTTGTAATTCGTGTCGATAACCTTCTGACAAACATTGATAAGCATTTAAAAAATACCAATGGGTTCGAGAGATGGTTATACTAACCAAAACCATTGTACGTTTTGAAAGTTTATTCCAGAGAAATTATTTGATCTACGTGATGCCCTGCTTGTCTGATTCCTCTTAATGCATCGTTTGTTTTTGTCAGCTTCAGAAATTCTCCAAACTCTACCGTGCATTATTTGCATTATTTTATCTAGGTGATTATTTAAATGAAATATGATTGACCTTTCATCATTTTTCAAACATGGAACCATTATCTGGTAATAATCGCATAAAGGTTATTTCGCAATCGGTTCAACATTTAACGTCATGGATGTATACCATCTTTTCGTTCAATATACGGATTAAAGATTTGAAGGAAACTAGGTTTACGTTAATTAAAACGCCGGAACAAAAACATTAATAACGTTCGAGTTGCCATAATAAACAGTCCATAACACAACAATTTCGATCCAAGAATTGATTCCATTTCCACAAATTACAGGGTTTCAGCAATACTGTTTTAATAACGTTGTGTTCGAAACACACCGTATCAAAGAAATGGGACCATTGGCTAACTAGATCTTCAGACTTGTCCGCACGTGACACTTCTCTTTGGGTTCAAGATCAACATATATGTTTACTGCAAAAATCGTTAGTGAAATTAAAGTTGAAGAAGTTGTATTGTGCAGCTAGTGATGGAAAATTTTCCATTATAACTAGGAGGGTGTGCAGATCGAAATGGCGCCCATTTTGCATGCGTTTTTGGAAACTACATTACAGAAAATTGTAGGAATAAATTTCATAATAGAAACTTTTTTACGTACATGTTTTAAGTGTTAGATTTCACTGACAAACCTTGTATATCTAAGCAATATGCAGTACGTTATCTATTTTACAACCTCAGGAAGTTGTTTCTTGGATCATCAAAAGCTTTAATGATCCGAAGGTACAGATTCACTCGTTTTCAAGACGCCCAAGTTTTAGAAAATATCACATTTCTATCAAATATCACTACAGATTTTTTATACAAATATATGATACTAAATTATCCAAGTAAAAGTAAACATTTACTGAATTAATTTGCAAATATGTCAACAAATGTTGCAGGCAATACTGAGAACCCCTACCATTCCAGACTTTCAACAAACTTGAGTATTTTGGAAGAAAAAACATATCTTTCATTTTATTAGAAAAACAAGATATAACTTTTTTAAATATAAAGTAATCTCTGACAATTAAACCAATCTAAAGTAACAAAAACTATTTATTTTGCAAAAAAAATAGTGCAGGAATTTTTCGATTGCAATACTACATATTTTAAATTCACTGCAACCAGCAAAAACTAAAAATAAGTCATCCATTATAAATATTATTTTTGAATTTTATACGTAATCTTATCAGGATTAATTTAGATAAAATATATTTTGCTTGTTTGTTTGTCTCTATATTTATCGAATTGTAAAAGAAAAACACATTTTTTATATTTATTTTAGGTGGACCTCTTTGCCGTCGAGATCTACAACGGCCACATTTACATTCACCTAGATTTAGGATCAGGTCCATCCAAACAAAGAGGTTCCAGAAGAAGGATTGACGACGGCAATTGGCATGAAGTCACCTTCCGTAGAACGAGTAGAGACTCCAGGATAACTGTAGACGGCTTCCATACCGACTTCAGAACGATGGGTATTATTTTAATTTTTTTCTTCTAATTTATACAAAATTATACAACAACGTAGCGACCAACTTTCAATACTGATACCTCGTCAAGACAAAGTAAAAAACCAACTTCTTTTACTAATTCGAGAAGACCATTTGAACCGTTTGTGCCTTTTGATTTTTTAATATAACTTTTTTGTGGAATCGCCAACCATATATAACAGTTCAGATACTGCTAACGATATTACGCAATATTGTGATCAACGGATTATAGGTGAAAATCAGTATAATTTTAAGTTTTGCAAAAATTTTTGTTTATCGGAATAAATTTTTACAATTTTTTTTTGCTGTAATTTTCAAGAAATTAAAGTAAATTATAATTGGCATTTACTATGGTTTGTTTGATGCTGATCAGTTCCTAACATTGTCATAGTTTTTATACTTTTATTTATGAACAGTACATTATACAAAAAAACATGCATAAAAGCCTAGCATTTCGTTTGAAATAAGATATATTTTTCTTTTTGACAGTTAAAATCCCTCAAATCCTTCCTAATTCCGATGCTTTTATTACAGTTTTACATGTAGCTATCAAAAGCAAACTGTGCTATATCAATTATGAAGACTATACAGGTTGTAGAGACTTCATAGTTGATATACATTTTTATTTAATGGAAAGTAATATACTAGAATTTGAAAGAAAATGATAAACAGGACCTCTCTTGGGATCCTCAGCCCCTTGACAACCCCGTAAAATTTCTATACGTACCTATGATTACCTAGTACTTACGTCAATAAAAATTGTTTTCATAGATTTTGTTAATTGTGAAATTTTGGTATATGCTATGTTAGTTTGGTTATGGTATGTATTTTATGTATGGTTGGTATGGTATGACAAAGTATAATTTCGAGTAATACGGATAAATCTTCAAAGTTAATTGGACTGAAATCAAAGGTGTTCCAGGATTATGTTTTGACATTTGGAGTCTATGCATAAAAATAAGAAGAAAGGTTTAAATGATCACAGTCTTCGAAATAATTTATTCCTAAGTATACTATGAATATTTAAAAATTTTCTCAGACATGATTAGAAAGTATTTTGAGAAATATATTCATATACAATTTTTTCACGTTTTTTCTAAATGAAAATACGAAATTCTCGGACCCTTTATTACATTCCAATCAAAAGAACAGAAGATGTATCTGTTTTACTCGAGATTCGTAGTAGATATAAAAATTTCACAACATGAAAAAAATCTCTAAAATTTAATTTTGCAACAACGAATGTAAATCGCATACCTACCACAAGTACGGGGTGGTCAAATTAATGGGGATTTAAAAAAACACCCTGTGTATCATTTTCTTTGATACTCTAGAATATATATTACTCTCAATTGAATAAAGATGGATACCTACTAATTGGGAAACCACTGTGTCCCTACGGCCGGTTCCTTTTGTAAATCCTTCGGTATTTTTTGTGGACTGTAACTTTCCTTGGATGGTTAGGCAATCTTCAATTTATCTCAATAAAACTCAGACGTAGATCACTGAACAACTGTATTTTAACGCATAGGCACAGATACAAAGTGATGAAGAACAAATTAAAAGGATTTTTGCTGAACGAACATATTACCTCATAAATTGTTTTCTTTTTGACAACCCCTGTCCAATTTCCAAAAAACCAAAACCACCCTGATCCCCGAACGGGATTGTCAGCGCAAACTATTAAGGAGCTTTTTCACAGATCGGTGGAGAAAGATTGGTAATCATTCCTCAACATCCTCCCCCGCGGGTGAAGTAGAAAACCCGTGGCAGTCCGAAAATGGCAGCGGGCATAGTTTAGTAATGGGACGTATGTACTCTCCCTTTTGAGTGCGAAGTTTTACTACACGAACCTTGCCATCTTGACCTTTAATAGTCTCTAAAATTCTAGCAAGTTTCCATTCAAGTGGAGGCAACCCATCTTCTTTAATTAACACAATGTCATTTAATTTGAGATTTGGACGTGAGTTATACCATTTGGGGCGATGTTGGAGTCTATTTAAAAATTCTCGCAAACTATTAAGGAGCTTTTTCACAGATCGGTGGAGAAAGATTGGTAATCATTCCTCAACACCTACTAAGAAGTCTACTAAATGTGCGATATGGCGCCCAACATGGGGCTATGAATTGAGATACACCGTCGACCTACCAAAATTCGAAACAATATGATGTTTATTCTATCATTATTGCTTATTTCAGCTTTTATAATTTGTAGTCAACAGGGAACCAACTACACGGATTAATTTGAAACACAGCTTTCACCGTTCAACAAAATAATCGCGGTCTCTCTGTTTGTTGGTTACAAATACTAAAATATGAAGTAAATAATAATAATAGAAAAATTAGCAGTTGATGTATCTAACTATGAAAACAGTCATAAATAAACACATTTTTACTGTCAAAAATATTTAAAAACGAAAAGTCACTCGCAATTCAGAAGACACAAACATATCGATTTTCGAAACATGAGCTATTTTTTGAAGTAGGCAATGTGTATTTTGTATTTACGTGTTTTTTTTTCAGTGTGAGATATTAATAATCCTTAACTGATCCTTTTGGCGTAAGGGTTTATTTAATTAATTTTTTAATATTTGTTCACATTTGACAAAGCACTCAACCAATAAAGAAAAAAACGAAAACTATGCCACAAATAAGTGGGCCCTTAACTAGTAGAACGGAGAATATATTTCACATTATTTGAAGAATCATCGAGCGTTTAGGTATTGGCAAAAAACTGTTATACTTATTTTTTTAATTTTCTGTTTATTTGACGAAGAGAATAAGCCATGAAAGATTGTCGCAACAAGATTATTACACCCTATACATTGTTGTTTCTTTTGAAAATGAAAAATTTTGAGTGTCTTCAAGATATCCTCCCATTTTAGTCCAAAGCCTCAAATATGCACGAACAATTTCTTGAGGATTTTGAAGATCTGATGAAAATACCGTATTTTAAAAATAATAATAAATAATAAAATTTTAAAGTGACAACTTTACTATTTTTTAGTAATGTAATTTATCCTTGACAGTTTCTCTAACGGAAATATAAAATCAACACTTGTTACTTTATCGTAATAGGTTCTCCAAAGAATCATGAAGTTCCCGCTCAGTAGAATAGTACGTATATTTAGAAGGCCATTTAATTTCTCAGAACGTTCTATATTTCCTCTTCCTGCAAATACGATCCCCATTTGTCACAGCGCCTCGCTTATTTTCATACTATTAACCCATTACCGTTCCGTTTTTGCCGAGTATTTACTCCTCGCACACAAAATTAAATCACTCCCAAATGAAATCGATTTGAATAAATCGCTCGGTATTCGAAGTCGATTAGATACGCCGCGCGCCAGTGTAATATACTTCATACTACATTCAATTTCAAGGAATCTTGTTCGGTGTTTCGATCCCCCATCGCGCATAAAATTTTACGTTAGTTGGCGGTGGTTTTCTGAACGGAGAGATAACTCCAGTCTTATTGAATACCATTCCGTACCGTTATTAATCAGATGAAGATTCAAAACAATTAGGAATTTAAATACGCAGTTGTGATACGGAGCAATTGAAGAACCTGCAACAAAAAGTAAAAGTAAGAGCAGCAGTACGAGTAGTGTTGTATGATAAGCACCTGGCCTTAACAAGAAAAAAGCATTTTATATATGTAAAATTAATTTTATTTTCAACGTAATCACCTTTTCGTTCGATACACTTAGCCTAACGTTTTTCTATCTTTTGCATCCCCTCTAAAAGATGCGATTGCTGCAACCCTTCAAAACAAGTGTTCTTTTCATCATCGTTAAAGCCAAATTTTTTCCCGGCGAGCTATTTTTTCATATTTGGAAATAGAAAATAATCGCTGGGTCCTAAATCTGGCGAATATGATGGATACGGAAGCAATTCGTGCCCAAATTCATGGAATTTTGCCATGGCAGCGGCGAGTGCGTTGTCTTAATGGAAGAGTACATTTTTCTTCGCCAAATGCTAATGTTTTTCTTTTACAACATGGTTGAAATGGTCCAGTAAGTTGATATATTAATAATTTTGCCTTTCTCAAGGTAATCGACGTGAATTATGCCGCGTATATCCCAAAACATTGTAGCAATGACTTTGTTCGCCGATAAAGTCGCCTTAGCCTTCTTTGGCGCAAATTCGCTTAAGAAAACCCACTGTTTGGACAATTCTTTGGTATCTGGCGTGCAGTGATGAATCCATGTTTTGTCAACAATTATAAACCGATACTAAAAATCATTCTGATTGCATTTAAACATCGCCAAACATTCTTTTGAAGTTGGTACACACGCACCCATCTTGCGGAAAGCTTTCCCATATCCAAATAAGTTGTTAAAATATTCTGTACACATTCATATGCCCACAGTCTCAGCAATCTCACGCACTTTCATTTTACGATAGTTTTTCATAATATCGTGAATGTTTTCAATCATTCCTGAAGTGCTAACCTCAATTGGACGACCTAGACGATCTTCATCAAAAATGTTTGTACGGCTAAATTTGAATTCAGCTGTGCAATATTTTGTGGTTGCTAACAAAAGTGCAGTCTCTATAAAATGAAAAATATCTCTTTTTAGATAATGGCAGCTCAGTCTCTTGCCTAGGCCAGGTACTTATCGTACAGCCCTTGTAAATTGTTCAGGAGAGGCAAAAACCGAAATTATATCATTTGGATTTGAAATGCTCATATAAAGACATGTACAACAAGTCACTTATGGTGCAAGAATAGGATTTATTTAGCGATAATCGAATGTGTTGTTATTTAGGTATTTTTATTTTTAAATTGAAATGGATAAGTAATAATCAATCCATTTTTGCGTATATACAAAATAATTATAGATACATAATGTTTAGTTACAAAAATAATAATATTCAAGGTAAACAAATGGCGAAAACAAATACCAAATACAAAGAACCAAAGAGGTATATGTGGTGCAAGAACGACAACCTATATCAGAATTTACATGTTTCAAAAATGATAGACTTATCCCCTTCCATTGAGACACAACCACAGAATTTTGTGAAATAATTCTGTTAAAAGTTAATTTGTAGCATATTATTATTTCTGATAAATAAAATGAGCTTTATTGGAAGCAATTTTTCTTTTTGCAGTTTTAACATTTAGCAGTTTCGTTACAAAATATTAAAGAATTTCGTTAGTAAAAGAATTTAAATTTATTCCCATTTTCGAAATTTGGAAATAATCGTCCTATTTTGATTTTTTCAAATTAATAGTTTAAAACTGCTTTTCACTCAACCAAAGTAATATTTGTAACCAAATTTTTCGAAACCCAGATTGATGTTCAGGTAAAATTTGAAATTTATTCAAATGAGATATTATTTGTTTACTGGTAGAATGTTCAAACAATTTTTATAAATTAAGCAGAATACTGACCGGTCTGAGATCTATAAATGCAGTAACGTTATTTACTTTAAGCAACGGTATTAGCAATATTCGACTGATTCGGAATAACATATTTTTCAAAATCCAAATTAATTATGTGCGTAAAAGTAACAATGAAGGACAACGCTCTAATATCGTACCAAAACAAATTTCGTCCGACCCTACTGCATTGGATTTAATAAACTTTCAGTACATATCTAAGTAAAAGACTATCTTTTGTGTAAGAAGTCGCAAAAAGTTGTCAAAAGTTGTTTACAATTAAAGTCTTGAGGACTAGAAAATGAAAATTTGACGGGAATCAAGCTGGAGAAAGTTCTAAGAGGTGTCCAAGAATTGTTACCAATCAGTATTAAAGATTAGCAATCGCGGCACAAGTTTATACCCACGCAACTTGCAAACAGTGGGAGAACTACACGAAACAATACAGGTTCGTGTAACTAGCCAAATTTGATGACAACCGGTTCAGATTTTACAATTGATTATCAAATAAAAAGATGTTCGACAGATGAGACCTATCCCACCCTAAGAATTTCGACTTTCTAGAAACTGAACCCGACATGAGAAATCTCCATAAAAGTCCACTTCTTTTTTTTAATTAGTAAATACTCCTCTAAAACCTAAGAAGTCAAAATTCTGCTTTCAGTAGCTATATCCTTGGGTACGGCTCTGAAAACAACATCATTTTCGTGGTTCGTAGGTTCGGCAAAACACCCATAAAATCTAAAAATCAGCTAAAATTCTACATTCGGCAGATTCAGGACACCAACATAAACCATAAAGGACATCGCATTATCTTTATGAAAATGTGGGCTTGGTCAAATTGGCTGAAATTGTAGTAAGTTGTTGGCTTTGTGTTACTGACCAAAAGTCTCACAGTACTTGGGTCCGAAAATCAATTCTTTCCTATATATAGATAGCAATATGCGTTAGTTATGCTGATGATGGCTGCAAAGTAGTATGAGTAGAATATTGCAATAAAAACAGTAACTTTTGTGAAATGTTCACCTACTTTGCTTGATATTTAAACATGGCAACGCAAAATAGAATGAACTGTTACATCTTTTATAATATTCGCAACATTTCACAAAAGTTACTGTTTTTATTGCAATGTTCAACTCATACTACTTTGCATTCATCATCAACAGAACTGACTCAAATCGCTATAAGTAAGAAAAAATTGATTTTCTGACCCAAATACATTGGAAACGGGCAAGTGAGTGACTCAAGCTTGTTGAATAAACGATACATCTCTATCCCTAACCCACAAATATCGCATACAGAGTATCATCCATTCACCCGATGCTGCAGGTAAATCCTGGAGATAGGAAAACAAAATCAGTTGTGGGTTATAGAACCATACAGGTCTTAGTGGATACCAAAAACCCCCTGCTCCCCGAAGCCCATAAATTTAGTATAACATTATTTATCTGCGATCATGGTATATCTGAAATCTCTGTAAATGAATAGAGAAAATTGACTCAGTTATAAAACCGTACCTAAAATTTGCAGTAAATCAGTGGTTTTTAGTTGTTCAGTTTTTTTTGTATCACCCTCCTTTGTCTTCCAATTACCTAAGTAGAGGATTTGTTTCCTTTGTTCTTCCGTACGTATCCCTTTTTAAAACCCAACAGCAATTATTGGACAAAAGGTAGTGAAAAACAGTGAACTTATTTTATGCATCATGTCACTCTATGGTGTCTGTAGTTCAAATGAATTTGTTTTAAAGAACGAAGACAATATCACATTTTTTTTTCCGATTAACTTGAATAGGCGATAAAAGATTGATTATTATTGGACTATTGAATTATGACTTTAGTTGAAAATGAACAGTGAATGAATTGTAAATGTAATTTATGCAGCTTCATCTGTTTCAGAGGGTTCTACCAGCCTTGAACTGGACGGCAACATGTACGTCGGCGGCCTAGGTCCACCGTTCTCCGAGATCCCTATTCCCGCCGGCCTCTGGACGGCCGTCCTTCAGCAGGGATTCGTGGGCTGTTTCAAGGACCTCGTTATGAACAATGAGGCTGTGGATGTTGCTAGCTACGCTCGCGAGCAGGACTCCGGTAAGGGAACCTCCTTTGAAATATTAAATTGTAAGCCGCCGCTTTGAGCGCTGGCCTTTGATTTTACAGGAAGTCGGGGCCTATTTTAAAATCCGTCGAAATGGACGTCCGGTTCGATCAAAAGGTCGCCGGCAAAGAGTCGTAACAATGGTCCCAGCCTCGACCATTGTTAATCAAACAGAATTTATAACAGAAGGAATCTATATATTTGACTCCAATATATTGTTTTCCCTGAAACCAAATTAAGCATATAGTTTTTGTTTAAACCTATTTTATTGTAAGGATATTACGCTAGTTCAAATGAATTAAAAAAACAGATGCCGATATAAAATTAAATTTTTATAGTAAGTTTTCACTTTTTTCATACATTTTCGCGTTAAGAACGTTTGCAACATATTAGCATTGTTTCCGATACAAAATTGTAAAAACAATATTTTAAATTAACATTTTTTACATAAATGTATTGGATGGGGCCCCTTAAGTGGCCGGCAATGATCCCCCGATCAAACAGACCCTTATATTATCATTTACCAATTTATATAAAGTAAAATTCGCACTAGAATGTGAGATACATAAAATCGGAAAAAGCAAGCTTTGATTTGATTTGTTTTGATTAAAATTATAGTGTTAACGAGAATTTTAAGGAACGTGTCCAATTTGTATATATAGGGGTAACTTTATGTGGGGGTCAGTTTTTTTAGGGGTACGTGTTCACCTGAATACGAATCTAAAATTATTTTTTCTTTAATCAAATAAACAAAATGCACTTTAATTCTTGTGTATGCCGCCACTTTAATACTCATGTATTTATAACAAGATTGTTGGCAACCTACAGTGCATGTAGAGGGAGATAGTACGGGTCAACGGTGACGAAGCGAAGGGGGTGAGTTGTTATTCCGCATTTGAAGGCAGTATATCTAACTGTGAATTTGAATATTTTGCATCGTTATTAAATTCCAAACACGCTGTATCTCTATAGGGAAGCGTCCTATCAAAAATTTTTATAAGGCAAAACTTGATTATTTTCATCGGTAGAATACGCCATTAAAGTTTGGCTAAACATATCATTTACACCATGTATATTTTGGTTACGCATAAAACAAATATAGAAACACTTATTTAAATTTAATTGAAGTTTGTTTACAGTAATCAAAAAAAGAATTTAAATCTTCTTAGAAGACAAAACAGTTATCAGAATTACTTATTCTAGAGTAAATTTTTAAATCTTCTGCGTAGGTAGAGTAAAAATCTACAAAATTTAAAACAGTAACGGATATCGTTGATATAGATTAATAATAGTAGTGGTCGCAAATGTAAACCTTGAGGAACACCTATTCAAAATAATCAAAATACTCGTCATTGTAAACTTGTGAACTTCTGAAGTTCCCAGTCACTATTTTCTTTGAAACGTATAAAGTAAAAAATGCAAAGAAAAGTTGTTTTCATGCTTGAAGGAATTATGGAAGCCGTGTCTTGTTATTATTTATTATTGAAAGTGCCTACTTATCCATGAATCAGTGCCCAATTACAGGATATGATAAGTCTATCGATAAAACGTAATAGAAAAATAAAATAAATACGAGAAAAAAAAGAGAAAAAATTCAAAGGTACAAATAAAACTAATAAAAATAAGAAACAAATAGACAATACAAACAAAACAAAGAATGCGTCTAGTTAAGTATTACATTTTTTATAGATTGAATGGAACAAAAAAAACTATTGCTGTTATTATTTATTTTCTATTTCATTATAGTTTTATGTATTATACAGGGTGTCCAGAAATTCATGCAACAAAATTTGGTCATAGATCCTTAAGACAAATTTAGGAGACCCGTATTTTTTCTTTTTGCCAACTGGCCCCCTCTTTCTGAGTTACAGCCCCCTGAAATCTGCCCCTAAGAAGTCTTTTTTATATCTCAATACCATGTTGTACGAAAATCATTAAATTTGGTACACAAGGGTTTTACGGCTTTTTGGCGAGAAACCCCCTTAAGACGCTTTTTCGTGAGCCCTCTTGTCTTTGGAACCAGAAAAATTCGGTCGCTAATTTTTTTTAATTATTAGTTAGCTAGAAAGCCATTGAATGTAGAAACTTTTTTGTCTCTTGATATTTGTTTCGTAAAACGCAATGTTTTTGAGGAAAATAGCGAATCACGATAAGCATTCGATAACATTTTGCAATTTTTCTCGAAAACATTGCGTTTTACGAAAAAAGTATAAAGGGACAAGAAGTTTCTAAATTTAATGGCTTTCTAGTGGAATGATAATTTTTAAGAAATTTAAATATGCGACCAAATTTTTTTGGCTCCAAAGACAAGGGGGCACACGAAAAATTGTCTTAAGGGGGTTCCCCTTCAAATAACGTAGCACCATCAGATTCCACATGTCATAAAACACATGTGTACCAAATTTAGTGATTCTCGTACAACAGGGTTCTGAGATATAAAAAAAGATTATTCTTTTTTTATTCGTAGGGGCGGACTTCAGGGGGCTGTGACCCCGAAAGAGAGGGCCACTTGGCAAAAATAAAAAATACGGGTCTCCTAAATTTGTCTTAAGGATCTGTGATCAAATTTTGTTGCATGAATTTCCGGACACCCTGTACAACGGTGATACTAAAATAATGTTATTTCGTGGTCTGGGTAGATTGAAAACCTTATTATTTCTAGCTGAAGGTTGGTTGAGATATGTTGATCTGACATCTGGACAGTCCAATATATTACGGAAAATCTTTTACAAAAATATAACTTGACAAACAGATCTTTTAGATACGACATGACTATTAAAACGGCCAAATAATAAATACTTTGGTAAACCTTGAGAGAGATATGTGTACCGTCTGATAAGTACACAGCTGATCTCATATTCTAATTTGGAACGTATACAAAATTATATATTATATTATTATGTATATGTTATTTAGTTATTGATTTTTAATTAATTTAATGATATTTGAATTATTTTATTTGATATATACTTTATATTTGGATACATTTAGAGTTAAATTGCTATGTTGACAACACCGATTAATATCATTAAGTACATTCTTTAATCTGTAACAATAATCTCTAATATGTTTATTTAACCCAATAGTTTAAGATCGTCTGCACCCATTAAATAGAGTATTTTGCTATAATCTGAGTGTAGAACTTTGAGGCTCGCCAGATTTTTGATGAAAAATGTACGACATTCAACAGATCAATGGAGCATTAAATCTGTGATTTTGTGACAAAAATACTAATAGCAAACAGACTGTGACATCATATAAAAGACAGTCTGTAGATATACGCTTATATGTTTCCTACTCCAATTTACCATTAATTAATTTTTAATAATAAACGTTTTTATACAAAAATCGCATTTTTTGTTTTTTGTTTATAAAGCCTAAATAGCGAAGCTATCTGTATGCTATAAAGACACAATTTGTAGAGAAGGGAAATACGAATAAAACGAGAGGTCGATCGATATGACTGGATAATTAGAAACCAAGAAAACCCGGAAAAATCTGAAAATTTATAATTTTTTTAAAAATTCATTACTCCGCCATTTTTTAAGCTGAAGAGCTAACCCTATGCACAAAAGTAGTGAATTATATGTACTTTAGGTGTGCACAATTATTCAAATTTTCCGATAAAATGATGCGAAATAGGTGAAAAATTCCTCCAAACATGCTCAAAAACGGCTGAACGCGCGTACGCTGTCGAATAGTGGAGGATGATCAGGAAATGAGGGGCAGTGGATATATAGGTATACAATTTTGAATATTGTTAATTATAGTATATTTTAAATAGTTAATTATTCATATAATTGCATAGCTCTTCAGGATTATCCGCAACAGCTATAAGTGTAACATCATCTGCGTGCAACCAGTGCAATCAGTACTAACGTGAGTCGGAAGATCATTTATAAATGTTAAGAAAATTAATGGACCAAATACTGAGGCCCTTTGGGAATTGGAATCTGTCCTATTAAAGTTTACTCATACATAAATGCAGTAAATTTGACAAGAGCTATATTAGGAAATACCTTGAAATCCTACTGTATACATATTTTCATTAATAAAAGTACCTGTAATCTAAGCAATAAAATGTCATTGTTAAATCAAAACAGAGAGCCACTGCATATTTTCCCCCATCAAGACTTTAATTATTTAATTGATTTTCCTACGAATGCGTTACGTTATATTTGTTAAGGTAAAGATCATTTTATTGTATATTATTGTTCCAAGTATTTTGGAAAAGGCTGTTCGTTATTCTATTCAAGTATAGGTGTCACCACACCAATCTATAGAATTAAAAAATTTGCCATCTTCAATGGATACATTTATGAAGAAAATGTTATTTACGTTCTGGCAGAACAATTCAGTTCTCCTTTTATTAAATTCATTAAATTACGGTCCATTTATCAAATTCCCCGACAGTTAACGTCTAAAACATATTCGTGTAGTTACATGAGCGGCACGACAACGGCTACCATATAAGAGTATCAGAGGAGACGCAAGCATACAGCTGCAAATTCGGGTGTAAGTAAGCGATTAAGCTCGAGCAGGGGTGGAAACAAAGCGCCGGTTAATGGAAATGTGAGACCCTTGTCTTTGGCTTTCTTTCGGCGATTTTAGCTGAGATCTTTCCCTTTATCTTGGAACGCGGAGATCTGTAATGTATTTCGTCACCCGTCAAGCTGTGTTTATAGCCGGAGATATATGAAGCAAAACAAAATAACGAATCTGCCAAATTCCTTCATATGTTACATTTTGGGGTATACTTTTTATATACTACAATGTTGCATCGTTTTCTCGTCCATATGGCGTTTGATAATATTTATTTTACTGAATTTACTGTATACGTGTAAAGAATAAACATGCGACAATTACAGTAAAATGATAAGGTCACTTCTGTCTATTTTTAGTTTACAAAAAATGTGATAATTATAGTAGGGGAGCCCAAGAGGGGATTTTGGGATTTACTCAAGCGCGGCAGATTAACATATGGGGGATACCTTGCAAAATAGGAAAAGAAAAATCGATAGTTGGAAATACTCGAGCGCGTCAGATTAAGATATGATGGGTTAATTACATGCTGAAAAGTGTGCATTTCAATAATCTGACGATTTGAGCGTGACAGAAGGCAGTCGGAAGATCACAAAGTTGCAAAAAAAAACGTCACCTCGACATTCTCGAGCGCGGTCGATTTTTTTTTATTTTGAAGGAAATAATTCAAGGATAACGGGAAAAATATAATCTGCCGATTTCCACAAGCCGAAGTAACAAAAATCGTTAATAAAGTTTTGCGCGTGCGGCTGCAGGGAAATACATGTTGTTTTGAAACTCCGTCAGGAAACTCCGGGAGGTGATTCTCTGGATTAAAATAATAGCAGTATGTAATGAAAATTTTTTTCGAATTGTTAATTGTTTGCAAGTTACAGCTTGTCGAAGTTCATTTTTTTAATTTTTTGATTTAAATAACTTATTTAATTCATGTTCGATTAGTCTCTCATTTGGCACACCCACTAAGTAGATGAAGCTCTATTGGACCAGTCAGAGAAAAGTTTCATTATGCGCCGCTAGAGGGCACTTTACCTAGAATTCCAAATTTGTTTGGTTCATAACTTTTTTCTCTTGCTAGACATCACAGAAATTTAAACATTATTGAAAAGAGAAACAATATCAGGAAAAAATATATACTTTGTTCATGCCGATAATTGTAACCGTTTACCAGGAAATCGCTATTAATGTGTTATTAAACATCAAATTTTTGATCGTTCTTTCTGTAATTATGTACAGGGTGTCCCGAAGTTATTGCAACAAAACTTAGTCATAGATTCTTAAGACAAATTTAGGAGACCCGTATTTTTTATTTTTGCCAATAAAACGATAAAAAAACTAAAAATATCGTTTTTTATTAACCTTGGCCTTATATTTTTTTTACCTCTTATTTCTTTATCATCTGTAATAGTAGGGGAGCTCAGAGGGCTAAATGCGTCTTTACTCCAGAACTTTGAAGACCTATTGGATCGCGAAGATTATATGCTAAAAAAAAAGTTTATATGATGTAAACCTGTTTAGTAGTGGGGGAAGCGTGTATAAATTTTTAAAAATGTAAAAAATAAATAGTTACAAAAAAATCTTCAAGCGCGTCAGTGTTCGATAGCGTGTACGGTCTACGAACTCCTGTTTACAGAGAGATATTACTCTGACGAATCGCTAGTTGCAGGTAGCTGTATTACGAGGTAGAAATTGGGAAAAAAATCAGATTATTAAAGGGATTTTGTTTTCTGCATGTAATTAACTTATTTTGTTTAAATCTGATGTGCTCCAGTTTTTTTGAGGATCGATTTTTTTTTTACTAATCTGATCGATTGCCCTAGACGTACGTCACTATATTGAGGGACCCTATTTGGTAAAAGTACTTAACATAGTACAAAGATTCTCCCCTAATATTAAACTGCTCAGCTCAGGTCACATACAAAATCCCCGCTTGGGCTCCCCTACTATAATTTTATCAGAGAAAGATATTACCGAAAGTATATATTATATGTTTATTTGTATTATAATTAAAAGAAATAGATTTACGTGTGCAGAAAATAACATAAAAAACTTTTTTTACAAATTTCAACAAAATTTATTATTTGTTTTTATTTGCATGTTATTTTCCGTGCTTTTTATTTGTTACATTCAGTGATTTAAAAAAAAATATGAAAAAGTTTTTTTTTCAAACCGTCAGATTAAAAAAAACCTCCAAATAATCGTCAGATTATGGATCAGCACGACCAGGGCATCAAGCTGAACCGTCTATATGAAAATCTGACGCGCTCGAGTATTTCAAAATGGCGATTTTTTTTTGTATTTTCAAAAAGCTGCCACGAGTTAGCGTCACATCCGAATCGTCAGTCTTTTGAATGGGAGCTTCGTTCGGGTTCACTTAACATCCCCTCTGAATATCTGACGCGCTTGAGAATTTTTTTTTTCCCATTTTTAATCTTTTCATATGACCGCCCCCATCATCCAAATCGGCAGATTAACATATCTCCGTTATCAAAGACACGTATTATCAATATCTGACGCGCTCGAGTATTTCCATGTGACTGTTTTTTTTACATTTTTGAAAGCCTGTAGGCGCTCTCCCCACCGGTGAAAGGGTGGGGTCATATAACCTTTTTTTTCTTTCTACCATCTAATCTTCAAAATCCAATCGGTCCCTACGACGCTCGAGTAAATCCCCGTTTAGCATCGTGGGCTCCCCTACTATTATAATGCAAACAATAAAATCATTTTTCTGGAACCGTTTGGAAACGTGTACTTTTTCGGTTCAATTTGACACCCCAAAATACCGTATATTTTACTTCGTTGCTAAGCAACCATCACTGAACAGTACGCGAAAATTAACTTCCCGTTCCGCTTTTTTATCTATACCTTTTTCATAGGGTATTAATTTTAAACAGTCGATAGAATACATTAAAATAAACAAAAACCCTATGGGTCCTAAACTCAACCATTTCCAAGAAAAAAATTATCAAAATCTTCAACTTGATGTACAAAAGTTCGGTTAATTAAGGAATATTGATATAACTACGTGTATAGAATACCATAAAATACAATGTTTATCACTTTTTTAAATTTCTTTATGCTTAATAATTCTAACCAATAATTGCATTGTAATAAATTTCAAATTAGATACATTTCATATCGAGCAATGTAACAACAGTGCGGCGATTATAATAACATGAGGTACTAAGCTGTGCACCTATATACAATTCAGTTGGTATCTGGAATTCGACCGTGACGTTTTTTTTTGCGTATCAATATTATCATTTTCTTGAGGTGTTTCTCCTTGCTTTTTTAAAAGGTTTACAATACGTGATAATTTTCCAGCGACTGCGCGAAAATTGGATTCAAAGGTGTCATGCGTGCATCGAAAATGGTGGTGGACAGTACACAATTATAACGGTTCTTTGTTAATATTTGTTTTGTATCAATAATTATAGAAATGTTTGCTATGTATAATCTAGCATATATTTTATTGGAAACGCCATTTTCCAGATGGAAAATTGAGGACAAAAAGGATTTTTCTGTTTTTATAAAATCTAACCGAAAATCCTTCTCGTGAACCCCAGTTTTTCGGTAATATTGCAAATGCAACTAAAAATTTCCAGATTCATATAGTCGTTTGACCTTGAAAATTTGATTTTTTTTCCTGCGGCGTTTTTTTTTCTTTTTAGTCAATCCATGCATATGCTTCACCTATTCTCAATGTCACGAGCCGCCACTGATTTGTTTATATTTACAGTTATGTTGCAGTTTGTACTACTATTAAACATTGGTTGAACTTTGCCCGAAAAGTCGGCGACATTGCTGCTAATTATTTCTTCTTCGGCAATTTATTGCTATTAGCAAATTTCTCCTTGTTTGTCCCTCCTCTAAATATTTTATCTGTTATGTCTAGTTTATTTGAAGAAGATTCCTCTGTGTATCATTCGGCAAAGTTTGAAGATTTCCACTCCCTCATGTCTCTTTAATAAAATTAAATCTGCCCCAGCATTAACCAAAATGATCGCAGAAGATCGACGGAAACAATATCCTATGTATTTATCTGCATTTGGCAAATTTAAAAATTTTGCGACAATTTGAGGCATTTTACCAAACCGATGTATTCCTATTACTTGCCTGCAAGCTTTACCACTTGAATATTTAAAGAAAAAGCAGCAACTTTCAAAATTTTCTGGGCGGCATGTAACATATTTTCTATATAAGTTTCGTCTATCACAAAAGCCTCGATCCGAAATCATCTATATCATTCAAATTTAATTGATACAGTTCATCACGGCGACATGCGTCGGCAATACCAAATATCTAGGAATTACCTAAAAAGGAATTATTTTAAAATTTTTACATCTAAACGTACCTTATTCATTAAGTACCTATCTATTATCTTGTGTTGGAGCAATAAACGTTTCAAGTTGTTTATTTGACAAAACTTTTCACTTCTTTGGTTTACAGTTGTCATCTTGACATTTCAGGAAAACACGTAATGTTAAATAGATTGATATATAATGTCTTGCTTTGAAGTGTTGCTCTCAACATGGAGTAATTTGACTATAACGTAGATACCTTGAACTTTGTAGATAAATCGGGAAAGTATGCAATCATAACATTTTCTGATCAGGAGGCCGTATTTTTTTCAATGCAATAAGTCTTGAAACGTTTGTAAGCGAATTCGTGTCAATTAAAAAACTTATAATTGAAGTTAGATTTTTATTCAGATTCAGTCACAGAAATTCTAGATTTATTGCTATACAGGGTCGGAAAGTCCTCATGGTTCATCGGCCGTTACGTGAGAGCGATAAAGAAAGTCATAGAAATCCGTGCGATAGAGATAGATGGCTATAATGAAGGCGTCTAATAGTCACCGCCCATTTCGCCCTTCCACAAATAAGAAGTGGATCTTATTTTTGGAAGGGCGAAATGGGCGGTGACTATTAGACGTCTTCACTATAGCCATCTTTCTCTATCGCACGGATTTCTATGACTTTCTTTATCGCTCTCACGTAACGGCCGATGAACCATGGGGACTTTCCGACCCTGTATAAAATATTTACTAATGAAATTCTTTCATGGTAACGGGAAAATCAAATGTAAACAAAACAAAATTTGGTAAAGCAATAATACTGGAAAAGTAGAGTATAGAGTAGAGACATTAAAAAGCAATATTTAGTAGC
Organism: Anoplophora glabripennis; assembly: GCF_000390285.2. Classification (NCBI taxonomy): domain Eukaryota; kingdom Metazoa; phylum Arthropoda; class Insecta; order Coleoptera; family Cerambycidae; genus Anoplophora; species Anoplophora glabripennis. The sequence goes on along the minus strand of NW_019416611.1, from coordinate 137,303 downwards.
ACGCCTTACATTTAAAACTATAGTAAAATGAAACAAACATGTAAATTGGAAGCACTTTTCTTTTCTTTTTTTATGTTTATAGTCTTCAATATAATCACTATACAATAGTACAAAAATAAAGTTATCTTGGAAATTCATTATTTTTTTATATATGCCAATAACAAAAAATAAATAAACATGTGGGTGAATGGCATTTTCACACAAGAAATTTATCATGTTTTAATGTCCTTCCTATAACATTCCATAAACTATTTAAAAGTAAACAAACAAAACGCATTTAAAATGAGGTTATTTTCTCACTATGAGATGCTTGACAACCTTAATTGTTATCAAATTGCCAAGTGATACCAACTTTAGGCTTAAGAGAATTTGATAAGTAACTAAATTCTAGTTCGTTTTATGTTGGCAACACTGGGAAGACTTATTACAATTAGTGTCGTCTTATGTAAATACTATAACACTATTTAAAGTAAAATTGTCAAAATGCTCAATAGTAAGTGAAAATATACTCAAAAATTAACTCAGTAGATTCATTCATATGTTCACTCGTACCAATTATTATTTACAGTTACATTATTGTAGGAGCAGGAGATATGATATAAATAGAGCTCGGGACTCGGTCGGATGATCATAGCCGTCGCGTCGACTATTCACTACAGTGCACCGTACGAAAGCGGTAATAACGGCAGTTATTGGCTTCGCGTTTGCTTCGTGTATACGTGTTTTAATATTCTAATAATGCCGAACGTGCCAAGGGGTAAAAAACGAATTTTCGCTGATAAAGTATGCAAATTTATTTATACCTACCTGTTTATTTATTTGTTTACGACGAACACGCCTATGACTAACCAACCAAAACCCCAAGCTTTAGAGTCATACTCCACATCATAGTGTCGTAATATTAATTCTGGTATTGGATTCCTATAGTAACCTGTAAACGTCTACCACAGTTTTTTTGTGAAAATAATGTAACCAGTTATGTTAAAAATTTAGTATTAAAATAAGAGAACTGAGTGACTCCCAGAACGAGGTGTTCTGGGAGGAGAACAGACTAATAATGTAAGTCATTCAGTTCTCATTCTTCCTAAATCCGGCTGAAAACTGATGTACCAAGGAATACAAAATAGATAAATTGCACATTTTAAATTGTAGTTATCCTTTTCAGTTGAATACTAATTAGAACCAGCTGTTTATTTTAGTTTCTATCAGTACTTTGTTGGTTTTTTTAGTTCGTCAACGTTAAAAGTATTTAAAAAGGATTCAACATATCTTTCCGATACACCGTTAGTCATTTTCTACTCACAGACCATGTTAAAACATAATATGTGATTTGAATATAACCTTTTATCAGCTGTTTCCATTGACATGAACTTCTTTCTTCTTCTGTTTCACTTTAACAGATCAGAAATGGGATAAGTATCATATACTTTTAGAATGATTCATTTTGTCATAATCCCTGTAGACGGATCCCTACAACTAAATGGTAAATGGCACACCATTCCGCTTTTCGATATATCTGAGAGAACCCAAAGAAAAAGCCGGCAAAGCCAGCATTATCCCACGCCTCCGAATAAGGTGGCATTTCAGCCGGTTGCCTCCTAATCCTAATTTAATTCACACAAAGACTGGCGTATGACAAACAACGTCGGAAGTTGAAAACAGTTCCAAACTCCACGTCTATTACCTATAAAAATACAGAAGCCGCAAACTACATTAGCTCACACGAATGTCCGGAAACGTTGGTTAAAACTGAGCGGTACTCGAAACGGAACTAAATATAACAATAGCTGGGACGGTTTCACTCATTTACAAACTCCACAAATCTCAGCCCGGGACGGCCTAATCCCTTTAAAATTAACTTACTAACAGCTTTATGTTAATTTTGTGATATGATTACGCCAGCAATAATATGTTCCAAAAATTTCCGGTAAAATTTATACAATCTAAATTTATAATACATATTTTTTCAACACTATCGAGTACTGCAAATCGACCACTTTTAACCCTGACTCATTTCGATTTGGTTGAAACTTTTTTATTGTTTTCTACCCCATTGAAAACCTCTGAGAATTTTTTCAAATTTTTTTACCAAGCTCAACAAATGTTACGAATTTTTGAAAAAAATAGCATTTTTTTAAATAACCATAATTTTTTCAAAAATTGAGTTATCAGGACATTTTCTCCAAATTTTTTGTTTTCAAATGTACTTTTTGAAAAAAAATAGATCAAAATTATCTGGACCTATCTTCACTGTTTTTTTTTCAGTTTTCGAAAAAAATGAAAATTTCTCGATGACTACCATTTTTGAATTTGTTTTTTCTTATAAATCCTCAAATTTTTTCAGTGGTGTTTTTCCGTTTTCTATTTTTTTTATTGATTGAAAAAAAATATTTTTTCTCAGATTTAGCTTATTTCACATTCCATTTTGAAAATTTTTGAAAATGTATATAGAATCCCAAAATTGAAAAAAAATGTATGAAAGAAATAATTAAAGAGGTAAACATGGAAAAAAAAACGATTTTTTTTTTTTTGAAAAAGTTAAGAAAAAAATAGGTCGTTTTGAATAATTTTTTTATATTTTTTCATACATAACTTTTTTTGAGTTGGGTGAAAATATTTGACAAAATTCTCAGAGGTTTTCAATGGGGTAGAAAACAATAAAAAAGTTTCAGTCAAATTAAAAGGGGTCAGGGTTAAAAGTGGTCGATTTGGCGTGGAATGTCCCATATATAGGGGAGAGTGTTGTACCTTGGGTCAGTTTCAACTTTGTTTGAATTTAAACAGTTTCTTCATTTAGTTTCAAAAAATGAATATGCCAATTGATACCGAAACTATTTAGATTGCCAATTATTATTTCAAAATATATTTTACAGTTAGTAGTTCCTGTGAAACAGGTTTTTATGAAATCTTTGCACAGTACCTTGGACCAGCTAACGTTGAAACCTGGTCCAGTTAATAAAAAATAAAAAACAAATTGAACTTTTAAAATAACTCTTTATTAATTGTTTAATAACATCAAAATGACATAATACCTAGTACTACAATTATAATCATTTATTAACGTTGTAAGTATTAAAGTTTACAGGAAATTGGAACGCTGTAGCGTGACGTACTGTTCCTCTCACATTGTAGATGGCGTTGGAAGCTTGAACAAAGTATCTTCGTGAACGAAGTCAAATATTTCTGTGGCGTCATTTAAAAATTTATTGGAATCGCCAATGCGACGTAAATATTTTATTTCGTTGTTATTATTTTGACAGTCAATTATTTCTAGTAACATAGTGACATACATTTTTTTCCGGGGACTCTGGTCAAAACAAAATCACCATTATTAATGTTACCATTTTTCAATTAAACATTATAGATCTTTTAGGTTTTCCTTCTCACTCACAAGTGTTTCAAAGTGATTAATTGATATGCCACTTACGAAACTGTCGCAATCACTTTACCAGCAGCTTTTTGTTTATCCCATGACACGGAATATTTTTTCTCATTTACAATGGCATATTGATATGCCAAACACCTAACTTCTTTTTTCGTAAACCATAGTGGTGACGTGACGGTACGATTAGATATTTCTCTAAAGCAACTTCCCCATCTTTTGTAAAGCCTTGGTTAGTATTATTATTTGCTATATATTTGAAAATTAAGGTTACCGAATTTTTGAATTAGGTACTTAGTATGTCTGATTAATGTTGTTTTGGATACATGTATTATAACGTCTGGCTGATCTTAAATAGATATATCTCCACTAATATACCGTTCCGCCGTAATGATTAAATTTTCAGCACTTACTCTCTTAACACCAGATTGACTTCCGCGGCATTATCTTAAATATTAGCTTGAAAAAAATATATATTTATATTACTTCATCTAAAGACTACAAAAAGATTCTAAAAGTTGCTTTGCTGGACCTTGGTCCACCCAGTAGGTTGTACCTTGTTCCGATCTAAGTATGATATTCATTAGTGACCCGAAGTAGACGCCTGTGTCATCGCAAAGTTTTATATAATTTTATAGGTTGTAGGTAGGCATTACAAAAACATTCATGCATAATTAAAGAACCTACGAATGTGTCTTTCAGAACATATCCCTAGAAAGCAATAGTACTTACCAGATTGGATGATAGTGGATGATGACTATATAAAATATTTACTTCACGGATATAAAAACACACAAACCTTATTAAACCGATATGTGCTTAATGTACTTCAGTTTGCACTAACTCCATCGATCGTAAACGGTACGTTTCCATTGGTGACTCTGATTCTGAAATTGTGCCTACAATTGCCGATGTACCTCAAGGATCGGTTCCTGGACCGATTCTATTTTTAATTTATATCAATGACCTGTCTGTTAACATTCAAAAGTCTACATGCAATTTGTTTGCGGACGACACCACCTTGTTAACACGTGGTGGCGATGATGCTAGCAGAAGCGATCTAGACAATGCCAGTATGTGATTTTCTGCTAATAAACTTAAGCTTAACATGGATAAGACTCGTGATATTACTTTCACTGCTAGTAAAGTCTCTGGTAATGTGGACTGTGTAAAATTGTTGGGGATTTATTTGGACACACGATTAACTTGGGCTACTCACATAGATCGCCTCTGCTCTAAACTGGCGCAACAGGTTTTCTTTCTGAGGCGGCTCCGAACATACGTTGATAATCCCATATTGAAGATGTTGTACTTCTCTTTGTTCCACTGTCATCTAGCGTATGGTGTAGCTCTTTGGGGCAATGCTACTAGCGCTCATAGAGCATTCGTCATTCAGAAGGCAGCTATTCGCCTTATCGGCAATGCCACTGGTAGGGTCCATTGTCGAGATCTATTTATTAAATATAATATTTTGCCCTTACCTTGTTTATATGTGTATCAAGCATTATCATTAGTCCATAAGAGTGCAACTCAACTGCAAACCCATTCTGATGTACATAGCTACAATACCAGATATGCTGGAAAACTTATATTACCTTTTTCTCGTATTAATGTCACTAAAACTAATAAGCTAAATGTAAACCTGTACAATAAATTTGACAACTTCTGTAAAGTAAAACGTATTACTCATTTATCAAATGAAGTTTTTCGTAGATTTATCAAATCCTTTCTGTTGCAGCATTGTTTTTACAGTATTGTTGAATTTGTTGAATACTGTACTACTAACACCTATTTACCTCAGACTATAAATGTACTTCATGTATATAAAAAAGTCAATAAAATTCTATTCTATTCTATTCTATTCTATTCTATTCTATTCTATTCTATTCTATTCTATTCTATTCTATTCTATTCTATTCTATTCTATTCTATTCTATTCTATTCTATTCTATTCTATTCTATTCTATTCTATTCTATTCTATTCTATTCTACTATATTCTATTCTATTCTATTGTGTGGAAAGGAACACTAGAATCAGTCATAAAATAACATTACAGATTCCTTTTAACATTTCATTGGACCGAGTACAAGCGTACCCAAGGTACAAAACTCTCCTCTGAAGTGTAATATTTTGTAGAGTTATTTATTATTATAGAAAATATCTACTCCTATACTTAAAGGACTATTGTTTTTCGGGTTGTTATGCTGTGGCCTATCTGGTGGCCACCAGTTACAGACTTACATTGCACTTTGCCTTAGCTAGGAATCTTTGACCTACCATTGTTATTCTTGGGCTAGGCTCTATGGGGGCGAGCCCGATTTAATGAAAAGTGTTCTTGAATGATGCTTTTAATTTTCTTACAGTTCTCTTCTTTTTTGAAAAAGAAGTAATACAGACATGAAAATGTGTTAACATATCTTACAGATTTTGATTACACAATATCAGGGCTGGTTTTTGACATTTCAGGAGAAACGTTCTTCGGAAGAAATTCAGAAATTTGGAATTAATTTCTATGTGGTTCGATGTACGAGTCACCATCCTGTGATTTTCTGTCACAGGATAGTGACAGGATAGTGACAGGAATATCACAGGATAGTACTATTGGTACTTATCTTTGATGTCGTCTTATTTGCTTCTGACAAAAAGTAGGTTTAAACCATATCAACTCTTTCTTGAATATAAATCAAGAACATGCTTTTTCATAACATTATATAAAAACTTGGAAATTAAGATACAAAATTACACTATACCGTCACTAAACACTGAAATAATAGCTTTATAAGATTATACCCTTAGACCACACAAAGGGACTTTATGAACATCCTGTCGTAAACAGATAAAGTTGAAGACTAAACTAAAAATATACAGCGTGTCCCACTAGTGCGGGAAAGTCCAATATCTATGTTAAAATGAGGAATATATGGATTTTTCTTTTTATTGTGTTGCCACATTTCTTGGAATGTACAAATTAAAAATATATTCAACTATACAGGGTGTTCCACTTTTCCTGGACAGACACCAACTTTGGTTTTTTAAACGGAAACACACATTTTTTATATTTTTTTTCGGATTATTCATCAAAAATAAAGGGTACCTTGTGTAGAATAGTTCTATTCAAATATTCACAGTTTTTGAGATATCTCGTTTGAAAGGTTTTTCTAGTCGATATTGGTTGCTTACATTTTCTGATACTGACAGGTTATACTAATAGCTACTAAGCCCATTTTTTTATCAGATATTTAGTAAAGAAGACTCTTCCGAATCATGCTCCAAAAACTGGCCTGTGTTATACAGGGTGACCAAAATATCATGTCAAAATTGCCAATTGAAAAATTGAAAAATCTCGATTTTTTTTAATGCAACGCCCTGTATATTTTCATACCATGAGATGCAGAATTAAATTCACTACAACTTAGCTATACCTGCTCCTATACCAAAATTCATTAGTTTTTCATGAAATCTCATTTCTATGAAAAAATGCGACGTTTACAAATAGCTTATATATAAAATAACGTAGTAGGCTCCTGTCAAATCTGGATAATCTGGATAATTTTCGATTCACATAAGGTTTAATAGAAAGAAAGGTTTAATAGAAGAAGAGACGCCCAAGGTAACTGTTTATTGGCAAGTCGTATTTACCATTTTGTTTCTTAAACGTTCTATTAACCACACTTTTGGAAATACTAATTTCATCACTAATTTCTCTGACACTTGTAGATGGATTTTGGACTGTACATTCCAAAATGTCAATTTGACTATCCTGATTACCACATGCGTGTGTTCGTTATTGTTGTCTTCTCATAATTTGTATTTGTTGTTCTTTCAAACTTCTCCTTCACTTTTACAAAACACTTTGTACGAGGATATCTTTGTAAATCTGGATTATTGGTTTGGTAAATACGACTTGCCAATAAACAGTTACCATGAGTTTTACAATTATTCTATTATTTATTTACTAATTCTTCTTTAGAGTAATTCATTTCACAATTATTACTGTCGCTTTTCTATTAAACCTTATGTGAATCGAAAATTATCCAGATTATCTTTTGACAGGAGCCTACTACGTTATTTTACATATGTATAAGCTATTTGTAAACTTATTTTATTATATTATTTTTTCATAGAAATGAGATTTCATGAAAAACTAATGAATTTTGGTATAGGAGCAGGTATAACAAAGTTGTAGAGAGTTTAATTCTGCATCTCATGGTATGAAAATATACAGGGCGTTGCATTTAAAAAAATCGAAATTTTTCAATTTTTCAATCGGCAATTTTGACATGATATTTTGGTCACCCTGTATAACGCAGGCCAGTTTTTGGAGCATGATTCGGAAGAGTCATCCTTATTAAACATCTGATAAAAAAAATGGGCTTAGTAGCTATTAGTATAACCTGTCAGTATCAGAAAATGTAAGCAGCCAATATGGACTAGAAAAACCTTTCAAGCGAGATATCTCAAAAACTGTGAATATTTGAATAGAACTATTCTACACAAAGTACCATTTATTTTTTATGTAGAATCCGAAAAAAGTATAAAATATGTGTGTTTCCATTTAAAAAACCAAAGTTGATGTTTGTCCAGGAAAAGTGGAACACCATGTATAGTTGAATATATTTTTAATTTGTACATTCTGAGAAATGTGGCAACACAGTAAAAAGAAAAATCCATATATTCCTCATTTTAACATAGATATTGGACTTTCCCGCACTAGTGGGACACGCTGTATAATAACCAAATGAAACAGTGAAATATTCAGTCATTCTCATTTTGTACCAGGTGCGAAGACAGTCGGCGTATCATTTTTCGAAGGCAACAGACGACGTTGCAACAAAACAGCGGTGGCTAACCGCCGTTGCACTTCGGAAACGTTCGAACGTAATGGAATTCTATTAAATTTAAACTGTCACGGTTTAATTTTCAGCAGTGGCTGAATAAAGAGAAAGAGTCGAAACATACCGTACTTTTATACATCCCTATTTTAATTATCCAAATTCTACTGTACGTAGTGATAGTAGCATTAATATTTAATAAATCACATAAAAATGTGTGTTGTAAATAGATTTGAGGTACCTAGTAGTAGATAGTAATAGAATGTAGGAAAAATTATTGTATTCAAAAATATACCTCACTTGTCCATTCTTTTCGTAGACACCGTCGGCAATTCAATTTCAGGGTTATTACAGTCGACGGTTTGTCCAATTTTCAGTTCCCGCTTGGATATTAAGCTTGTTAATTTACAATTTTACCTTATTTCACGTTCCATTGTGGAAAAAGTGTGTGAGTGGATATTTCATGGAATTATAAGTACACGCTGACAGACAATTTGCTGCTTTAGGTTCGCGCTCTACATCTACGTGACCAGAAACGAATATATAATAGAATTAATTTAACCAGTAATAGTAAAATGGGAATACAGGGTGTTACAGAAGATGGTATAACAAAACCCTAACTACAAAATCCTAAGGTAAAAACAGTTCGACTTAAGACACCTTAACCCCTGCGTTTAAAGTTACACAATATTAAAGTTTTACTTTTGCAACAGCTTTTCTTTAACATCAATGGTGTATAGGAAATTTTCCGAATAGTTAATGATTACGTTGTCTTTATGTCTGCATCTGCAACAAAAAGATCCCTTTTATGAAACAAACATTTTCAGAATTATTTTCGATTTACTCAACATGAAGTTACATTTGAATAAAATAGATGAGATATTTATTCTTTAAGGTAAGAATCAAAATTCTGAGGTTCTCAGTGATTGGTGTATGCCACTGATTGATACAGTTTATGCAATGAATTTTTACAATTACTTTGTTAAGTTATCAGCGCAAGTGTTATGATACTGCGTCAAACATGTTTAGATATACGAGTATTTGCGTATATATATATATATATATATATATATTCCATTTTGACTGGGAAATTAAGTATTCTCGAACCAATGTTTATGAGAACTTTTTTCTTTTCTAATAAGCACTACGTATCGTTAAATCGTTTTACTTTTATTTATCTTTTTGTTTCGTATAGATTGGGTAGTTAGTTTTAAATATCGTCTAATTGTAAGATGTATAAAAAATTAAATAAACGTCTATCTGAACAAACAACAAAATATAGGCTAAAGCTCAAAAAAGAACCGGACGAATTACGAAAAGATTATTTTTTGTGTACGAGGTCAGTTCAGAAAATAACCGAACTTTTTTTATAATCTAATTTATTTTATTATTAATTTTATACATTATTGGCCCTTGTCTCCTTTAAAGTACTCCCCTCCCCTATTCACACATTTCAAATTTTCCCATCGGTGTTTCCATTTCGCGAATCGGTCCTAGATAGCTTAATTTGAAATGACCTTTAAAGTCTGTGACGAATTTGCTTTGATGTCATCAATAATAGTATGAAAACGGCGTCCTTTCAGCACTGATTTCAATTTCCGCAATAAGAAAAAATCGCAAGGCACCGGGTCTGGAGAGTATGGAGAGTGAGGGAAGTCAATAATCTGATATTTGGCACTAAACTAATGAATTGACACAGATGAGTGTGCGAGCGCATTATCATGGTGTAGGAATCATGAATTGTCTCGCCACAACTTTAGCCTCTTTTCGATGATTTTTTCAACGTAACCGTTGTAAAACGCTTTGATAGTACCTACACACGGTTCACTGTTTCACCTTCCACAATTCCATTAAAGGAAACAAACAGTGAGTATCACTTTGACATTTTCCGTTATAATCCTTTGAATGAATGTTTCATCTCCATTGGTTTGTTCAAGGAGTTGCCGACAAACGTTCACATAATATGTTCAGTCAAATTTTGCTGCAATTTTTCAGTCAAAATTTCATGGCATGACCCAATTTAAATGCTAATCTCTTCTGCAATTTCTCTGATAGTCAATCGGCGATTTGCACGCACTAGATATTTAACTTCTGAAGGTGGAAGTCATCAGTTGAAGTCGAAGACTTTAATCTTTTAAATCATAAAAACCACTCGTGACATTGAATACGACACAACGCGTCATCTCCGTAAGCTTGTTTAAAAAGTTTAAACGTTTCCGTAAAAATTTTACGTTGTTCCAGAAAACCACACATTTCAAAAATCATCACTAACACTTACAGACATTGGACTCAAACTATAAACCAAATGAGATATAGGCAGTCCAAGAACATGTGGTTACAGAGTTCGATTAATTTCTGAACACACCTTGTTATTAAAAAAATGGATACATTGGGAAATCATAATAAGAAGACCAAAATCTTAATTTAGAAGTAGTCCTAAAATTTTACAGGTTTGGTTTTGGAGATATTCGCAAAGCTAATTAAAAAAAAAAGGTGAATAGGCTCAAAGTTCAAGAAGAAAATCATTTTCTTTTCTAATAGGTATCTTCTCTGTTACGTCTAAGATTTATGGTAGATACGTTTTTCTGAAGCACCATGTATGACTAAAACTTACAGTTACTTACTTATACTTTCTTATACTATTATTAATAAATTAATAGTCACTCAAAATCCACGGTTTCATAGCTGTCTTAGTATTAATTTTAGAAAAAAAAAATTGCTCTTACTGTATTTGTTTTACCAAGTATGATTTCTTAAACTGAACGAGACTGTTACGTCTTCTAATTCTTTTTTCAATTTTAACTATTCGAGGTGTCATGTGAGTAGTAGTTTCAATCCAATAATTGATGTTTTTTATGATGTTTATTCAGTTAGGTAGAAGATATATCATTGCACGTGCTACGTCGACGGAACTTACAAGCTGTATGTAATTGCCTCTAATCGATCTGCATCAGTTACTGTGAAGGACATTCATCACGAGACATCATGAGTATTTATACCAAATACGATCAATTATGCATAGATGACGATCTCTATACATTGAATTTTCTGTATCTTTCTGTTCTTGTTAAACGCGTATTTTATTACAAGTTTTTACAAGCTTTTATTTAATTTGTCTTGTTAGTATGGCTCAAATCTTGCAACTGAATTTTAAAACAGTTATCCCCATCCGATTGAGCTGAAATGTTGCATAGGTACATGTTTAGTTTGGATGACAATGCACGGCGGCAGTAAAAGCTTGTTATTATAAAAAAAAATTATAAGTACATGAACTTATTTTTGATGTACTAGTTGAATTGCTAGTTCAACTGCTTTTTAAGTATGCCAATATTACTACAAATTTCCCATGGTAAAATATATAGGGTAAGTGGTCCTGTAAATTTAATTCCACTGCCAACTGCAAAATCATTTCAGCAACTCACAAAGCACTTCAAATATAATGGCCATAGCCCTTTATGTTTGCAAACAATGCTTATTTGTCGAAAATACTAAAAAAATATGTTGTTCTCTCAAACTGTTATGGGATATCTATGAACAATCTATACCAAGAAACGAAAATGCCAATTAAAAATTTCTAGATAGGTACAAAACCTGTTCTGGTGAAATTAAGTTAAGTTAATTGATAATAAGGTTCGTGCAAATATTAGTTTAGTGTTTTAATTAGGAAAATCTTAACATTTTCATTCTGACATTTTCGATTAAAACGGGAAAAATTGTAACTTTTGTATCAACTGAACCCTGAGAAAATCCTTTACTTTTCCATATATGAATAGAAAAAATCATTTGTAGTTTTCTTTACAAAAAATGCGTTATGCGACCTACAATATTCCAAAAACCAAACACTATCGAGCTGCTTATAAAATCAAGTAGTCTTCAACAAATAAAAAGTCAATCAGTTATTAAGATACATGCTGCAATCTATACACTTTTGGAAAACGGTTAAAACTCTTATGGACATGAAGTATTGAATCTAATTAATGTTATACTAAAATTGGAGAAATAATATGGAAATATAATACACAGTATTTAAAAAATAAATGACAAGTAACGCCTAGCCCAGTTAGTATAATATAAAATATTTTTCAGTATTTTGATTAGTTTAAGAAATTTAAGGTTTTTCTATTTGACCGTTTTTTTTTCGATGCTGAACAATTTCATTCAGAATTCAACAAGCGTTCATTATGCATTTTAAACATTACGCCATGTTTGGCATCACAGTAGGTTTTTATTTGGTAGTCAAGAAGGGTTGTAAAAAAAATGTTGATATATGTCATAACAAAAAAGTTATCATAATCATTATTGTAAACCAAGTCACAAAAATACAGTCCACTGAACAAAATATAATATCTTTGATTCAACACATAATCATTCCCGAGCTGCAAGAGCCCTACAAGACGGGTTTGTAGCCAACAGTATCTACAGGGTCGGAAAGTCCCCATGGTTCATCGGCCGTTACGTGAGAGCGATAAAGTAAGTCATAGAAATCCGTGCGATAGAGAAAGATGGCTATAATGAAGGCGTCTAATAGTCACCGCCCATTTCGCCCTTCCACAAATAAGAAGTGGATCTACCCCTATTTTTTCTTAAAATCTTTTTTCGATAAATTTTTTTCTTTTAAAAAATATGTCCAAAAAGCCCCATTCATTTACTAACTTTTTGATCTCTTCAAGTTTTTTTCAAAAAGTTTTTTATGAGAAAAAAAATAAATGTATTGCAATGAATTTTTAAAAAGATGAGCTGTTTAACGCATGTGTATTTTGCCGAAAGATCTAGTAGACTGTTCTTTGCAATGGAATCCATAGAAACAAATGTCAATGTCATTTATTGTTACTGTTTCACAAGTTTTATGATTTTGTGTAGAAAATATTAGTTGATAAACCGAAAATATGGTTAACTATTCCAACTTAGAAATGGCAGATATGCATTTTACATATGTGTAATGCATTGGAAGCGCAAAGACTTTATGCTGAACAGTACTCAATATTCACTATTGCGAGAACTTGGAAAATGTGAAAAGAGAAATCCTGACAGGCAACTGTTAAAGGCAATAAATTAAAACCACAAAAACTCACACTGATATGAAGCTTTTGAATGCTGGTAAGATAGAAGGTGAGAACGACGTAAGAGAAATCGTTTCAGCCAGAAGGCTTATGTGAGTTGTTAAGATAGTCACACAGAAATAAACGAAAGATAAGGCCAAAAATTGGTGTCAAAAGCCAAAAACTTATTAAAGGATCATCAAAAGTTGATGGCAGACGTATTGAATGAAGGAGATTAATAAGGATAACACTAGGACTGCTAACATAACATTGCAGGCGCAGGAAACACATGAGTAACATTAACCAATTGTTGGTTGCAGTGAAAAAGTATAATATACACACACCACATAACTAGAATCTGCCCTATTTCAATGAATAATTCAATATATAGAGAAATGAAACAATTTAATAATCATGAATAATGTGAAAAATATTTATTAATTAAAAAAAATTGTTAAAAGCTATAAAATTTAAAATATTTTTCCAAAGTATGCACATTACACCCATTGATTTATAACAGTTGCATGCCATTTTTATGCTTAATTTTTATTTTCATAATTTTTAAAACTGCTTGCATCTTTGAATAAAATATGGAAACCAACATTCTGAAAAGTAACTTTTATTGTTGTTTGGTTAATATTGATGCAAGCAGAGCTATCGGCACAATGAATTTTAGGCAGGGCACCCTGTATAAAACATCAATACCATAATTCTATACAATCATAAATATCTTTCTTTTGAATTTCTTCTCAGTACGGCCCTGTTTCAGACAAAAAATACAGCCCGACTCATGACGTCAATACAAATTGGGACTACAATCGGACAGGCTCACGACTCACCTTGATACATCAAAAGTGAAAACAAATATGGAATCGATACAACTGTTCGTGAAGCTCGCTCGCTGTTTGAGTTGCATTTTTCATAATCCATTGATTGATTGGACACGGAAGGATAACTTGCATTTTTAATGCATGAATGCTTCGGGGAAAGAGTATTAGCAGTGACATATCTCAACCTAGTCGTTGATGTAATGTTTGAATAAATGGCAGATAGTTGGGAATCGGGCAAATAAATAATAGTTTGATTCCGTGACTAGGCAAACGTGCCGATTTATTTTAAATATTCTTGAGGGTTATAAATGACAATACAGGAGAAAAAACATTTACATGAAACAATAGCATACGTTTAAGAAATACTTAATTTTTATTGTCTAGGTTATTTATTTCTGGTATAGTATCCGTTTTTTCCTTTATTTTAAAAAAAAGAGTAAGTCCAACAAATCTTTTTAAGGATACTGTTGTCATCTTGGTACAAATCTGAGAAACGAAATACAATATCTAACCTCCTTTCGGGATGATCGAGTCGTAAATAATGAACAATATGTGCCTTGTATGGAGGGAATTTGTTTCTGGACAGGTTCCTATGACATGATGTAATTGATATGTTAGTTGCCTTTGAAATATTTCTAACTTAAATTTGAGGACTATTTTCTATATGTTGTAAAACTTCCGCTGTTGCTAGATCATTTATTACCGTATTTAAAAAAGGAAGATAGTACTGTCAAAAGAAAATAAAAAAAAACTGCAATTATCTTGTTGAATGGTGACAAATGGTCAAATTATTCTGTGAACTTGGATCATTGCTGGCTGCAGATTCTAAAAGATGAAGTAAATAATAATAGAATAAACATCATATGATATCTGTAGCTATGGAAACAAACAAAAACAAACAAATTTAAACTGTCAAAGCTGTCAAAACGAAAAGTCAAAAAAAGTTCAGAACACGAAAACAATGGATTTTCGAAACGTTAACAACCTTTTTAAAGTACGTGATATTAAATTATGTATTTTTGTATTTTCTATTTGTTTGCTTTTTTCAGTGTGAGATTTTTTGATTAGGTAAAACTATTTTCATAAAACTAACCCTTGACTGATTTGGCGCAAGGGTTTATTTAACAAATTTTTTTAAAAATTTTCGCTGGTGGCAAAATATCCAAAAAATAAAGAAAAAAAATACTTAATTTTGTTTTGAAAACATTATTACAATAAAAATACCTCTTTTATTTAATTTATCCTGTTTTTTTCAGAAAATAATATTACTTTTGCGAAAAGTTCTGAGACATATAAGTAGTGCTCAAGAAATAATAACCGGGCACATGTTCAAATAAGGTATTTAATACTTTATTTTAACATCCTGTATTTATTAGGTTCTTTACGATATTTTAAATAATACTTTAACAATGCGTATTTTTTGATACACCTAATCAGGCTAAAAATTTTCAGAAAAGGAGCATCAATTTCTCACGTATAAATTTAGTTCGACCCCAAACACCGTTCGTTTGACTAATAATTAGGTATATGCGCCCCAACCCTCTGCTTTCTGAAAGCCATAGTAGGGAAATTTAATTTCCACGCAACTCGCTTTATCGAAGCGTCCCGGTAATTTTTTACAGCGACTCCACCGAACCCTGTTATTAGTGGAGTCATTGGCCTCACAGCACAACCCTCCTTAAATACAAGGTCGTGGCCATGCATTATTTGTTTCTAAAGGCAATTAGGGCCAATATAATTATGCAAAACTTGAAAAGGGAAATTATTTTTGGGAAGGAGTTGGTCCCTACCAATATAAAGGGCAATAAACCTACGGAACCCGTTTTCTAGTCAATATCCAAATTACTGACAATTCAATTCATATTTCAAATCACACATTCCAAAAATTAAAAATATTGTTGTTTGAACAAAGGAAATGATACGCCACTGCAAGAATATTAGGATAAATATCAATAAAATTCAAATGAAATGCATATATCATTAGCAGTTGACATTTTAATGACGGCAGTTTACAACTGATTTATCATTACCTCTTTCGTTAAATCAAAATTTATCTTCAAGTTTATAGAATATAAAAAAATAATTGAAACCAATTCACCAGTCTCGGACTATACTGCCAACCCTGGCTCCGCTCGGGCGCAAAATCGTCCTCGACTGGTAAATAATACTTACCTCCTTTGTGGTGTAAATAATTATTAATTAAACATGGCTAAAAAATGAATAATTAAAAATAATAATGGTAATACTACAGCCTATCTACACAACTCTTTATGTTATACAGTGTCTTGCTTTTGCTTAAATATCTTTTTGATGCTGCTTGATAATAAGTAAAAATCAGAACCATGAAATAATTACAGGCAACAAACTCAAAGGGGCCCAATATCCTTTGAAATAATTTAACTCTCTCCTTTCAACCCATCATATTAGAGAACGACAATACAGGCCGAAAGGAAATAACTGGAACACAAAGCTGGAAATTTTTTAATTCGCCTTTGCGCACAATGGCCTCTTCGATGACGCAAATTATATCTCTTTCATCCCCGCAGGGCCCTAATCCCGACTGATTAGTTTAATGCAGAAAGTCAGAGGGTATCGCCGTCAAAGATGTATCGAACAATGCGAGGCCTTTTTTTCTATCTCGGCTCGCCCTTTTGCGATAATCGGGGCAAATGGGCCGGCGAAGGGGCGGTTTAGATTGGGGGTGATGGATGGGGAGGGTGGATCGACCAAGTGAGGAAAGGGAAGCTATGCTTAAATAATATACAAGGTATAATAGCAATATTGCGACCAACATTGAAGGCTCACTGTCACACTGGCTATGTTTAGATTTCCTCACTGAATTATGAAAGCATCCCTCTTTAGGGCAGGCAAAGGAACGACACAAGAATAAAAAATGTTCCACTAACAGTTAACTCAGTGCAAAGTTTTACATTACAGGAAAAAATTGAATATTAAGCAAGTTTGGTAATTATTCAGGAAAG
Source organism: Anoplophora glabripennis (assembly GCF_000390285.2). Lineage (NCBI taxonomy): Eukaryota > Metazoa > Arthropoda > Insecta > Coleoptera > Cerambycidae > Anoplophora > Anoplophora glabripennis. The sequence continues at coordinate 120,238 of NW_019416611.1, read as the reverse complement.
GGTTGGCTGTATTTTGTATATAAATTAAGAAGATTAAAAATTGCGAGCTGTGTTATCCCCCACCCTACAAGCAGGGGGGAAGAGGTACTAATTTTAGCACTAGTGTAGGTATTTCCTCCGAAGATGATTAAATTTTGGTTGGTAAAAATTTTTTCGTAGAGTGCTTATTTTTCGAGATGTTCGAAAATTTCAAGTTAAAAAATCCCGCTGCGTTTCGGGGTAAAAAAATCTGTCGACAAATAAGTATGACCAAAAGAATGTTCTTCAAATATGTATTTTGAAGTTACTAACCTCATTGTTAGGGGCGCATTTATTATAATTTACAAAAAAATGCCAAATTTTCTAAAAAAAAAGTACCTATACAATATAGTTTTTTTAATTACAATGGCAGCGGCAAAATAAGAACATGTTGAAATTTTTAAAATGGCGAAACATAACTTTTACCTTTTCCAAATTTAACAAGCTGTGGCTCATTTTAAATTACTTTTAATTCAATTTTTTTATTATAAATAACTCAAAAGGTTTTTTTTTCAAAATAATATCTTTCTCAAAACATTTGCGAGGTACCCCTAAACTAGTTCATATTACTTTCCACTTTAAAATTATCGCAAAAATTGCCAGAGTATCAAAGTGTCTATAGTAAATACGGCATTAACAAAAGAGATAATATTGTAATGCATTTTGAATGAAAATATTATGATAAAGCTTTTTAATTATTACAGAATAAAAAAATAGGTAAAATTTGTAGTTTCAGCATTCATTTAAATAGTTGTACACTAATTCTGGAGTAACTTTAAAGTATTATAAGGCATTGACCTTTGGTTTTCATATTTATTTTTAAATTTTTTATTAAAACTCTATCGTATGGTAAAAGAAGTTAATCTATATGTATATAAATTTTTTGAGAAATCGGATTTGGTATGACATTGTTTTGAAGATTGCTTATGTTTTGAATTGTTAACAAAAAAATTGGATCAGAGTTTTTTACAATCAGCCATAGCTCAATACCTTTACACTACAATTGTCATAGTAATTTTAAAAAATATATTGAAATAGTAAATAGTAAAGCATTGAAGAGAGATTCTAAAATGTATTTCCGATATTTATTCTAAACAAGATGTTTGGAAAAATTGAGGAACTGTAGAATAATAGTCAGGTGGAAACTTTATAATTAGCTAATCCTTAATTTCTAATATTCACCTTCCTGACTATTTGATTACGGTCCTGCAGCCTGCAGCACGAACTTCAATTTTATCCATTTTTCAGAAACTGTTAGAACCTTTGATTTTTCATTGCTACTCAATAGTTACTTATTGTTAACTGTTTACTACACATTAGGGATATAATTCAATACTGGATGAAGCTTTAGTCCGCGGAGCAGTTGTTTCCGCCAACATAATTAGTTGCAAATCGATCGCCACAAACAAGCAAGAAAAAAAGTGCCAATTTTATTAAACCATACAATATTTTATAGAATTATTGAAAGTTTGAGGTTATAAATATTTCCTCATGTATCTCTCTTTTAAAAACTAAATCATAACTGCCTCGTGTATTTCTAAACTTTTTCAAATAAATACAAACTTGCCTTCTGTACCCGATAAAATACTTTTCATATAAGGGTTCATCCATCTCACGTACAAATATTTATGTCACGAACTTATGAAATGCGATATTGCACACATAAACAATTTGTTATTCTAAGTTATGTGCAAACTTCACTACGTTCTTTGTAGAACGGGATCGCTGTACATCCACCTTAAAACTTCCATTTGCTGCCTTAAAACTTTACAAAGGCAGGATTTGCGGTGCGATTTTGTTTACAGACAATGCAGGGTTTAACGGCGAGAATGGCAAAAATAAAAGATAAAAAGTATTTGGAGAATAAGTAAAAAGTTTCCGTCCTTATTTCTGCAGAGTGCAAATAAATCGCTTAGTAAAGCAAAATTTTAATGGTGGATTCTACACAAATTAAGGAAAAAGCTGTTAAAGTTGTTATAAGACAAAACATTTTTTTTACTAAAAATCCTTATGTTTATTCAAATTACATATTTGCGTCTAAAAAGGCCTTTAAAATTTATAACATTCTAAGGAAATTAAATAAAAGAAAACTCAGCAAAGTTTAATATTACATGTTTTTTTTGCCAAAAGTAAAAAGAGAAAAAGATAAAGAAATAAGTTGCATTTTTAAAGTACAAAGCCTCATAAATGTTTGCAAGCCACGTGATCACCGGTTTTAGACAACCAATATTGCGCATCTGGTACTGTCAACCAAAAATCCTTAAATCTTAGCGTCACCAATGTTAATAATTCGTTTACAATGAACAGTGACAAACCCTTTTTAAATTACAAAAAAGAATACAATTTTATTAAAATTTGGCATACAAGTTTATTACATTTAGAAGCTATTCCATGAAGTGAGCTATTTCAAATTCGAACCAATATACAGGGTGTTCCGTTCATGCTTCGAAAAAAACTTGTGTGCAAGTTCCTCATAGGAAAATAATGGGGGTTGTCCATGTAACCTTTTTTTCTTAGACGCCCTAGATACAGTGTGTTGAATTTGTTACTTTCCAAATGGTTTTGCTTATTATCTTTAAATCGGCTAAAGATAAAAATGTAAAAATTAACATCTTCAATACACTGTATCTCGAAAGCAGGACGTCTAGGAAACGTTATTTGAACTACCCCCATTATTTTCCCATGAGGAACGTACACACAAGTTTTTTGAAACATGAACGGGACATCCTGAATAACAGAGAAGTCTACTTAATGTTTTATAAAAATATATTTTACTGCATGATTCTAGAATACACCTTCCTCAACATAAATTAGATGAAAGTTAGACTTCGTCTATGAAATTATTGCAGAGAATATCAAAATATAAAATGTTTTTGAAATAAAAGTAATTATTGTCATTTGTCAATTTATCTGTAAATTAAACAAAGTATTATTTACAAACTTTTCCTCAATTATTTTTTTGAGGCTTGAAATGAAGCGCATGTTGATGAACATCCGGTTTATCGATAGAATCCGCCATTAAAATTTGACCCAATATTATAGTTACATCCTGTATGTAGGATGTGATATTTAAAAAAAACACATATTTATATAATCTGTGCAGATCCCGAAAATTGTTATATCAACTTACAACACAATAGTAGTATAATATTTCAAATAATCATGATATCTATGACAATACAGAAAATAATATATACACATTATTTGCGTGGCTAACCTATTTTTTCAATTCTTCTACATCTTTGTAACACTTGTCACTGTAATTTAAAATAATTCGCTTGTAAAATTTAGACATATATTTCATTTTGTCTCTGCATAAATAATTTAATGGCTTTATAAAAGTGTCCAGAAGAGAATGGGTTATAACTTCAACGGTAGCTTCCTTAGGTGAAAATAAACAGATTAGATCAAGTCACTTTAGTACAGCTTTCTTAAAAGGGTTATTTGTTTTTAATTTTCTTTTAATTTTGTTGTGTTAAAATAACTCACTCACTTTTAAAATTATTTCAATGATGTATGACTTTATTTTTTACGTAAAATATAGAGATAAGTAAGAAAAAATGTAACTTGTTGCATGTCACTAGAATGCACCTTTTTCTGTGCAATCATCAGTCATCAGAATATTTACGACAATTCTAATACTATTAAACTTCACCGTTTTGCGAAATTTGCAATTTAAACATTTTTATAATTTAGTCCAAATTACCTCCATTAAAATGTCTACTGAAAGTTTTGAATATAATACCTACCTCAAAATGTAATTTCACAGGTGTTGCCGTTTGAAAATTTTGTTTCACCCTTTTGACACGTCCATTTTTTGTCGCTTCCAGAAGACTTTGAGACACGCTGCCGCAAATTTTCTACAGTTTTTTGTAGTACATAATTACATGTTTCACATTGTTTTCTCTAAATTTAAACCTTTATAAAATAAATGTCTTCTAAAAAAATATACTTATACAGGGTGTTAGTAAATAAGTGCGACAAATATCAGGGGGTATGTCCGCAAATGATTCGGTTTCCGAGATACGGGGTGTGTGTTTTTTCTTAAAAACTGTCGATTTAATCTATTGCTCTGAAACCGGTCGAGATGTGCAAATGAAATTTGGTGGGTTTTAAGAGGTAGTTATTGCGCATTTGTTGACACGCAATTTAGAATTTTATGTTCATCATTGGCGCGTGTACGGGTATTAATCTCAATTTTTTTAAAAGAAAAAAATGGTACGCAACTGAGATATTACAAATTAAACACATTTTTGAATTCCTCGTTCAATTTGTGACAAAAAATCTGTCTTGCCTTTTCTTTGTATGGGGCGCCGTTTTGATGCAAAAAAATAAAACATCTTAACGCGTATTTTTTATTTCTTTAATTCATTATCAAGAACTATCTAATACAATAACATTACCTAAACCAGAACAATAACAGAAAATAACACTAATAAAATTTTGAAAAGGCGCAAAACTACAACAAATGTTCAAAATGATCTCCCTCAGACGTGACACAAGATTCAACTCTTCGCCTCATTGATTGTCGTATTCAGGCAAATATTCCTGGTATATTTCTTATTGTCTTACAGCCGACTATAATTCGTTTCCTCAGATCATCAACATTTTCAACGGGAGTCGAATAAACTAATGACTTAAGAAAACCCCAAATGCAAAAATCAAGAGGATTTAAATCCGGCGATGGAGCAGTCCAATGTTCCGTACCTCCCCTACCTATCCAACGATTTGGATATACTGTGTCTAAGTGATTACGTACATTAATGCTAAAATGGGCTGGTGCACCATCATGCATGTACCATAGGTGTTGTCTCAGCTGTAGAGGAATTTCTTCAAGAAGAACAGGTAAGATAAGATTCGCCTGTTAGTCGTTGTGGGAGGAAATATGGACCGATTAAATGATCATCAATTACCCCAAGCCATACATTTACGGAAAACTGATGCTGAAAATGAGCTTCAAAGATTCCATGGGGGTTTTCCTCAGCCCATAAGTGATTGTTATGGAAATTTCGTATACACTGTCTTCCAAAAGTAGCCTCGTCAGTAAACAAAACGGCATTTAAAAAATTAGGAATTTGAGCGATTTGATGATTAATCCACTGGCAAAAAAATAGGCGCTCTAGGTAGTAGAGCTTGCACACGTTCAATATGAAACGGATACAATTGCTGTTCTTTAAGAATTTTAAATACAGTGAAGTTGCTTACATTCAATATGTTGGCAATTTTTCGAGTAGGTACTTGTTTCAGGTGACTCCGCAATTAACTCGAGAACTGCTTCTTCTAGTTGCACAGTTCGTACTTCTCGAGAGCGCCCACAGTCAACCGTTTGTTTCTTAAATGAACCATTTTCGCGCAAACGTCGATAAAGACGAGCAAATATTGTGTGATGTGATACAATCGTCGAGCTTGCCGACCATTTCCATTACTTCGACCATAGACAAAATGAATGTCTGACAATTCCGAATTTGTAAAATTTTCCATTCTTTTCGATAAAAGAAAAATTAATTACTTATTAACACTAATGTTATAGCAAACTAAAAGCTTAATAAATTAATAATGACAAAACGCTAATTTGACATTTCTTAAAAATATTCGTACTTAAGAGACGAATGTTGACAGTAGCCTACTAGGTAATGTATTAAAGAAATAAAAAATACGCGTTAAGATGTTTTATTTTTTTGCATCAAAACGACGCCCCGTACGAAGAAAAGGCAAAAGAGATTTTTTGTCACAAATTGAACGAGGAATTCAAAAATGATTTTTAATTTGTAATATCTCAGTAGCATACAAATTTTTTCTTTAAAAAAATTGAGATTAATACCCGTACGCTCGCCAATGATGAACATAAAATTCTTAATTGCGTGTCAAAAAATGCGCAATAACTATCTCTTAAAACCCACCAAATTTCATTTGCACATCTCGACCGGTTTCAGAGCAATAAATTAAATCGTCAGTTTTTAAGAAAAAGTATCTCGGAAAACGAATCGTTTGCGGACATACGTTTATAAGCAAACTGCCATTATTTTCTAATGTAGAATCACCCCCTGAAGTTTGTCGCACTTATTTACTAACACCCTGTATATGTACATACATACAAATATTTTGAGGATCCTGAATAACTTTGTGTCAAGCTTTCAATAACACCGAATAGCGTTGAAATAAATATGATTGACATATTCAAAAAATAAAAATATCACTGTATCTAAATACAACATCTATTTTAAACACTTCTTAAAAACTCTTTCCTGACTCTTAAGTGACACAATGTCTTACTCCTTCTACTAATATATTTTTTGTATTTGTTGGTAATTAATTAGGCACAAAGCATCATTGCTTTCCCATCTGACAATACACAATCACATCACCTAGTCGTACCATCCAAATCGTTATATTGGAAAAGCTTACCCAAATATTTTCCTGTAATTTTCTTACCAAAACTCCATGATCTCCCCTGGTTGATGGCGTTATAAGGGCTCATCCCGGCCTATCCAATTTAAAATTCATTATCGCGTTTTGTTTTTGCAAGTCTTCGCCCGTTATTGAAATATTCTTGGGAGCGCTGGAAATTTCACAGGAAAATTTCATCAGATATTCCGCGGGTTGATTGGGAAAATGTTGTGGAGCCGAGTAAAAATATGGTGCTCGGAGCTTGCTGTTTAGTTGAATATTTAACTAGGTAAATAACGACGAAAAAGTCGTAAAACTGGATAATAGAGAAATAAAATAGGTGTATTAGAATCTGAGAACTATACTCAATATTTTCTAAAAGCAACTGCTGTCAAAGTCCGTTTACAATTTTCTATAACTATTTATTGTTATTGCCACACTGAAAATAAAGTAAATTTTTTGAAATTATTTAAAATATTTTGAGTGAAACATCAGTTAAGGGATTCACTTTATAAACTTATATTTGGCACCGTTGATTTTACTAAAAATACATAAACACATCGCAATTTAATGTTTTGAAAATTTTTACAAATCATTTTTTCAAAACTTTCAATCTGAATGACAAAGTCAAATGACTATATTCCTCCAACTCTCCATTTTTTTAAATAATCCTGGTGTTCTCCGATGAACGCTTTTGCCCAGGGCATGGAAGCCACCCCTCCTAGGGGGTGAAAAATAAAATATTGAAAATAACCCCAGGAATCGATAAAGCAATCAGTTTTAAGCAAAAAGGATCATATGAACATTTTTAACAAAATTATATGTGATTGAAAATTTATATTTTTTATTAAAAAAAAGACATTTTTTAGTAATTTTTCTCGAATAACTCGGAAAATAGACATTCTATAAAAAAATATAACGAAGAAAATGGAACTTGTAGAAAAAGAAAAAGTTTGAGTCTATTTTCATTTATGTAGGTACAATAGGTGCTGAGATACGGCTGGTTGAAGATAATGCCCGCCAGAAACTAAATTGGAAGCATTTAACATAAAAAAAAAAATATTTTTCAAGAAACATACATACAGGGTGTTCCTAAATAAGTGTCGCAACGGAAAGCTGTAAATTCCTCTAAAAAAAAGAAACAATTTTGTCCTCTTCCATTTTTCTCTCCGGGCTTTCGTTCTCGAGATACACGGTGTCAAAACTTAATTTTTTTTTTAGTTTTTCGCCAATATCTTAGGAAGGTTGAAATACTGTAATAAATTATTTATAATAAACTATTGAAAATATTTCTATCTATAATATATGCGCTACAAAAATATTTTAAATTCAAAGAAACTATTAATTTTATATTTTTATCATTAAGAATGATTTTTAAGGGTTGAAACTTAAAATTATAACCCACAATATAAAACAATATTTATTCTATATATTAAGATATGATTTTAGTCTATATAACAGCTATTTTTATATTTATTCACTTTTTTAGAATAAGGGGTTGTTTTCATCCCCTAAAAATAAGAAGCGCATATCAAGCATATATAACATTTCATCTACAGGGTGAAATAATCTTAATTCCAAATTTTCATAAAAATCGGATATAAAGTATGCGGAGGTTTTACCCTATTTTTCTCTTGGTTCCCTGGACTAATAGGACTTATCCCGCATGAGTAATAAAAATTTATTTTTTTTAGTTTGCCTGTCGAGTTTTTGACATATTACCGGTTTAAAAATTATACTAATACTAAGTCCTTATAAACATTTTACTGCACCTTTCTTTATTTGATAATTTTAATTGAATTTGAAATACCTACTTATCATAATTTCTTGGTTTATCTCTACTTTCTGTCTCTTAAATTTCTTAATCATTAACTTTTCCTACAACAGCCTTCCAGAAACTACAGTTAATATACTTATTACTATTACTAGTATCTTTTTGTTCTCCAGTTCTCTCTATTTTATTTATCATCTTTATGATTTATTGAAGATTGTAATTGATTTGTTACTTTTTTGTGCTGCATTTCCATACTTGGAATTAAATGAACAATACCTGTTGAATTCCGTGAATAATAATAAGTCCACTGAAATAAAACCATTCTGCTGTACGGGATTTGTGTTGGAATAAAGTATAACCTGAAAACGAATCCTAAACCTTTTTTTATTATCTGTCCCGTATTATTCCCTGGAAGATCATTGAAAAATTTAATTTCCATTTATATTGAAAACGATGTTCGATATTATACACTTGAGTGGTGTTGGCAATATCTCTCTATGTATGTATTTGCTTTGTTATGATATATTGGATAACTCTGTCGACTGAAATTTATATGAGTTATGATTTGCATATAACTGATTATACGAGTTCGGGAAGCGTAAAACTTTCGATATAACTAGTGATTACACAGGCACATCTAGGGGTACGTTACTGTAAATTTGTCCTAGATGTTCGCCTGACTGATACATGGAAAATCTTCCATGATATTGATGTAATCCTCCCCGCGTAATGTAGCATCCCTTTCTAAATTCTGGAACCTATTGGTTTGTCTCATTCTCTCGATGTAAAGTTAAACGAGGAATTATACAGTTATATTTTTTTGTAGGAATAAATGGTATTCCAAAATTAATGGAACACAACAACTGTGAATTTGAGAAAACTAAATAATACAATTCAACCAAATCTATTTTAATAATTTATTTATACATGGCTTAAACAATTTCTGGACTTGAGTTAACGTTTCGAAAGATATACTGCAATTTTCTTCAGAAGAAACTCTGAAACTTAATTCCTCTGGCTAATATTTATATTTGATTGCATCCTAGTTCACTATGTTTCTGTGCAGGGTTGAAGAAGTCGGGCTGTGACATTTTGGTGGTTGATTCTTCTAGTTTTTAAGCCGTTGTCTTGGTTGATATTAATTCTTTTTGTTTTGGATATTATGTATTGCTAGCTCCTGTGCAGAACCTTCACCCTTTCCCTCACGAGAATTATCACTTATTATGTGTATTAGTGTCATGTAACATGTAACGAATGTCAACAAGTTAATGCATCGATAACGGATCATATTCGAGTCAGAACACTACAAACTCAGAGGAAATAGATGTATTAACAGTCTTCTGTAGGATACCTAAGAATGAGGAAAATGAACAAGACCTGGCAAAAACCTAGAGGCCGCACTTTGGTTTAGACTGGATGGGGCACCACTTTTTTAGTGTTTTTGTGAGAGATTTTTTTAATACGCAGTTTCCAAATAAATAGATAGAGCGGAAAGCAATTGCCCCCATAATTGGCCCACCGCGATCATCGAATCTGAACAAATATAATTACTCCCTTTCAGTGGCGGTTTTACCATAAGAGCTGCGGAGCTGCAGAACACATAAAATTTTATGTATTTAATTATATTAAATATCAACAAAATATTTAAAGAATCCAAATGTGCTCGCGCTAAAATAAATCTAGGAGCTAATATTATTATTTATTGTGACGCGAGCTACGCTCCTTAATATATGCAACCTCATATACAAAATGTGTGCACAGCGAACAATTAGATGCGTCCTTTGTTTTTATTGGCTAATCAGGCACGTGACCCAGTACACGAAGATAGGGGCTTTTGTGGCTGCAACAGCGCCAGCCACTGCTGCAGTAAATGCAGTAATATTTCGTACGTGGTATGTGGAGGTTTATTTCTGGGAGCGGCACGTGTGAATATTTTCGTTTACGGATATTATAGTTATTAAAATGAATAGCGTTTCGTTTAAAAAAAAAACTTTATTTGTTTCTCTGACTTATGAGGATAAACTAAAAATAAAAGAATTAGGTGGGCCAACACCACAATTAAATTTTGAAGTTAGTGGAACAAGCCGAAGTAAAAGTTATAAAGGACAATTTAACAATAATATATACACAAAAGCAGAGTGGGTGTGCGGGTGTGATTTAAAAAATACACTGTTTTGTTTTCCGTGCTTACTTTTCGGTGGGGATAAAGCATGGACAATATACAGTGTGAAAGATTTAAGTCATTAAGTCTTAAGGTAAAATAAACATAAGAAGTCAGTTAGATTCTGTATATTGGGATAATATACGGAAACACAATGAACAGGTAACGAAAAATCTTATGTATTATCTAAAATCATAGATTGCATACAATTTTGCGGAGCTTTCGAATTAGCACTTCGCAGACACGACGAGACAGAAAATTCGGACAACCCTGATGTGTTTCGTGGACTCATAAATTTTAGTGCAGATCTTGACGACATATTAAAAGAACATCTAGCCACATGGGTATGAGCGGGATTTTCTGTGATTGTACCGGAAGTTAGCTGTTTGGTCCCGGATTTCGGATTTGCACGTATAACTCCCGGAATATAATATAATATAATGTACATTTATATAAAAAAAGATAAAGAAAAAATCATAACACGGCGAGGAAAATTAAAATTCGTTGAATCGTTGGTAAATTTCACAAACGATTTTTTTGTTTATAAACAATATACAATAATTTAATAAAATATATTTAGTTTATTCCAATTTATATAATACCGTCAGTAGGTAATTCGTGAATAGATATTTCAAAAAGGTATCAACCAAAAATCATTCTTGGAAAATCTTAGTTTTTTTATAAATGTTCCTTGAAATTCAGAAGTGCCAGGAAAGCGCGTGACCTTGAAAATTTTTCGCCTGCGGCGCCATTTACAGACTACGGGCACTTAATATCCCGGAATTCAATTCAACAAATGTAACAACCCTAAGCAGAACACATTCAATCAATGTTCACGCGCCGCAACTGCTCCCTTTGCGAAATGCTAAAGTCATTTGTATGTTCTACACCAACCGAAACACGTGACCACTTATGGAATCGCATTATCAATAAAAATAATTTGATAAAAGAAGTTGAATATTTATTGCACTGAGCCAATTTTCATTTTCTTCGAAGAATAAATATATGCTTTAGAAAAAATGGTGGTGGATTTATCTGACTTGTTCTTTATCTTTTTGTACAGTTAAATTTTGTTTTCTCATTAAGCCGTTCTCAGTTTTATCCGTTCAAAAATACTTGTTTCTCAAAGTTGTTTGCTGATACTGAAATCAAATATGTTGTCAAATATGTATTCACTGTCAGATTTGAGTGATAAATTCATAGCCGGCCCACTATTGACTTCTGTTGTGATTCTAATTCACAGTATTAGAATACTTCGAATAATCCTGTTTTTCTTGAAAACGGCAAAGTTTATCAAAGTTTAGCAAGAGCAAGAAAAGTTTTAGAATTGATCAAGGAGCAAAACAAACAAATTATGCGAAGTGATTTAACGCCACTATACAGGGTGTCCTAGAATAACGTATACAACGGAAGACCACAGAATCGTGGACTCAAAGTATGCAGATTTAGGCTAATTCACATACAGAGTGTTAAAAAAAGAGTGTAAAATATTTAAGGAGGTAACAGTATGAACCAAAATAAGCAGAAAAGTCTCAATAAACATGGGTCCGCAAAGTAACGGTTGCGGAGATATGGAATGTTTTATGTTTTTTAGCCCCTTTTTTATTTTGCAAAAACGTTGTGTATTTTCTTATAATAGTTGGTTGATGTTTAGTGAAATAAACAGTACGTATTTGACAGTTGTTCTCAGTGCACAAGTTTTCTTTCGCTATGGCTGGTTACTCTAACGCAGAATTAACAGACATGCATTTCATGTATGGTCGTGCTAATGGGAACGCCACCGAAGCGCGACGTCTTTATGTTGACGCTTATCCAAATCGCCAGATTCCTTCACAACGCATGTTTGGAAGAATTCACCAAAGATTGCGTGATACCGGTTCCTTGAGCAAACAGTGCCATTTATCCGGAAGACCAAGGTCGGTATCCACTCCTAGAGCAGAAGAAGAAATTCTAGCACTGGTAGAGCAGAATCCAGGTACGAGTGTGCGGAGAATATCAGCCGAGGTAGGAATTAGTGGTCCTCTTGTTTGGAGAATCCTTCACGAGCAACTGCTTTATCCATACCATGTGCAACGAGTACAGGCCTTAAATCCAATAAATGATCATCAAGCACGTTTGGTTTTTTGCCGCTGGTTTCTACGTCATGATGCTGAAGACCCTCGTTTTCTTGCAAACATTCTTTTTACTGATGAGGCCGGGTTCACAAGAAATGGAGTGTTTAATTTTCACAATACGCATATTTGGGCCGACGAAAATCCTCATGCTCTAATAGAATCTGGACATCAGGCACGTTTTTCATTAAACATTTGGATGGGTATTGTAGGTGACAGGTTTCTAGGTCCTGTTGTTTTACCAAACCGATTAACAGGCGCTGCTTACCTCAACTTTCTGCAGAACACACTGTATGAGTTTTTGGAAGACATTCCTTTGAATCAGAGGCAACAAATGTGGTTCCAGCATGATGGTGCTCCAGCTCATTTTTCCATGGCCGTTAGAGAGCATTTACACCAAACTTTTCCACATAGATGGGTAGGAAGGGCCGGACCTGTTTTATGGCCTCCAAGATCGCCTGATCTGAACCCTCTAGATTTCTTTGTTTGGGGATATTTGAAGACATTAGTGTATGGTACTCCTGTAAATAGCCTGGAAGAGCTGCAGCTACGGATTAATCAAAAGTGTCAAGAAATCCAAACCAAGGAGGGTGTTTTCGAAAGAGTTCGAATATCGTTGAGACGAAGATGTCGTGCCTGCTTGGAAATGGACGGAGGGCACTTTGAACATCTTCTGTAACTTTGTTTTTTGTTTGTTAAAAGCTTCCTTTGTCGGTTTATTCCTAATAAAATAAAATGTTTGAAAAACGAATAGTGGTCCATATCTCCGCAACCGTTACTTTGCGGACCCATGTTTATTAAGACTTTTCTGCTTATTTTGGTTCATACTATTACCTCCTGAAATATTTTACACTCTTTTTTTAACACCCTGTATATCCGAAATCGCTTCTTTGGGCGCTAGATGGCCTCAAAGTTCGTGAAAATTTTTTGAATTCTGTAAATAATTCGAATATACTAATCGATTTTGATTATTTTTGTGGTGTGGCCTTTTGCTTTCGATCTACAGATTTTGATGCTATCCAGAATATTTTTTAAATCCTACAACTTTTACAAAATTGATATATGGTGATAATATCCGTTCATAACTTTTTTCTCTTTCGGCCAATAATGACAACTATTTTTTATATGATAGACGGTACCATTTGGAAGTTTTTGGACTTCTTATAAAATTTTGTTTAAATGAGCGGTTTGATTACAAGAAATATTTTCTAAATGTCTACATTATCTTGCCACCCATATTACAATACTTAACAAAGCGCTAGTAGTCACTGATTTTGTAGGTTGACTATAATTTCAGTTTGATCTTTAAGTTATTGTACTTGCTAATTCTTTAAGATACTACGACAAAATATACCACATGTTACTTAATTTTTCGATATGGATACACACACATACGACGAATTAGAGTTATTTACAACAAGCCTAACTTTATTGAAATAATTCGTAAAACCAATCAAAAACAATAAAAAATACTGGAAATAAAAGTAACTAAGTTGAGGTTATTAAATTTAGTACAACTTTTATAAAAACTGTTCAAAATGACCACCGTCGTATCTACAACAAATGTTAATTTGGCGAAGAAAGTTAGAGGATACCCTTTGCAGTTCTTAAGGGCTATTTTTTAAAACATTTATGTCATTTTGGATATGCCACAATTCAGTTCAGTGTTAAATGTGGAATCATACTTTTGTTTTCAGAGTACCCCAAAGATAATAGTCGCAACATGTTAAGTCTGGTGGACGTACAGGTCAGTTAACAGGAACATTATCCCCTCTACCGATCCATCGATGAGGGAGTCTTTGGTTCAGATACTTCGGGACATTTACAGTGAAATGTGATAGAGCACCATCATGCATAAGCCACCTGTTAGCTCTGAGTAATAGCGGCACATTTTCCAATAACTCGGGTTTTGCAAAAATTCTAGCTAAAATTCCCCATTTAGTATATTGGATATAATAACTGATATTGCAGTCAACCTACAAAATCGGAGCCTACTAGCACTTTGTTAATTATTGTAATATAGGTGGCAAGATAATGTATTGTAACGATTTGAATTTATTTATAATTAAGATTCTATGATTTTGCTCATGTATGCTGTGATGTGTATGCTACTCAGAGCTGGGAAAGATCCTTATAAAAAGGATCTAGGTCAAAGATATTAGATCTTTATTGAAAAGTATCTATAGATCATTTTAAAAAGATCATTTGGCATTAGAAAGATCTCAGATACAAGATACTTTTATAAAAGATCTTTTTACAAAGATTAGTATCTTAGATCACTAAATATGATGTATGATCAAAAAAATATCTTAGATCGTTGGAGGAGATCTAAGATTAAAAAAGTAGGTAACTTCTCAGATCATTTAGAAAACATAAGATCTTAAGATCGAATAAATTGGGCCATTGTCAGTTATTGGAATTTATGTTAGACAAAATATAATGGAACACATGCTGGCAAATACATTTTTAATGGAAGTACCTAACCAATTGTTGGAATGTCACTGCATTAGATACTGAAGTGAAACTATAGTCAAATATTTAACATTTACTAGTATTCTGTTACATACACAAAATAATATTATCAACTCAACTCAAAAAATATTTTCTAACAATCAGTAAATTTACACATTATTCTTATGTACATAATGAATTTGCCTTAAGTAGAACTAAATTTTCAAAATTTTTATCGGAAAGTGTACTTCGCCTGGGGGCATTAATAAAAGTAGCAAACGAGAACATTCTTTCAACTCAGGCTGATGAGTGATGATGCCAATGAGTATTAAATTTTAAGAAAAGTTGCTTAATATAGAGATATTTATCTAGCATTTGAAGAGATCTAAGATATTTTTGAGATCTAAGATCTTTTTTGGGATCTTAGATACATTTCAGGATCTAAGATCCTTCAATTTAGATCATAAGTTCAGATCTTTTTCAAAGGATTTTTTATAAATAGATCAAGATCTAGTCCTTAAAAAAGTATCTAGATACAAGATCTAAGATCAGATCTTTGATCTTAGATCATTAAAACGATCTATTTTTTTAAGATACTCCCAGTTCTGAATTGCTACTGTGTTAGTATGATGTGATGTAGTGGTTTAATTGTTTTTTTAATTTTACCGTTGCTAATCTCAGACTCTTCCCAGTAGTAGTAAGTTCTAAGGAGGTTAAAGCTTTGTAGAAACCCAAACAATACACCACTCTAAACAAAAGATATTATTTAAAATTTAATTTGTTTATTAATTTATTTTACTGTTATCAACAATAATAAATTATAATCGTGAAATGTTCAGGCACAATTTCGGAATATTTTGAATTAACTTATTATAATAGCATTTTGTAACACCTTGAGAACTTTTCATAAATTGGTATTCAAATTTACTCGTTATTGTGTACTGTTGGTTGCCTATACTTAAATATATAAAAACTGTTTTCAAGATTTTGTTCCTAATGTGTTACTTTGGTTGCCTACTTTTATACTTAAATATCTATCAAAATTTTTAATATGGCCACACTTAATTTTTGTTCGTATAGTGAAGTTAAATTTATCTATTATTTATTATGTATTAAGAATTTGTATTCATTTCAAACGAATTGCAGGTAAGACTACTTTAAATTTGATTTTATTATACCTATAGGTTTTCTGAATTTTGATATTGTAAATTTATTAATTAATCTCTTTTGCTAGCTAGTTTATCTTATAAGATTTCGTAATACTTTGTGCACAAAGTTACCTCTTATTTTATCTTGTAGGTTTTTTACGAACTGCTTGTACACTTATAATCTTGGATATCATCCTGGAATCCTTGTTTTCCTTAATTTACTGGATCTCTGAAAACTGCTGGTTACTGATGTATATCTGGAATATTGTCCTGGAATCCTTGTTTTCCTGAATTTACTAGATCTCTGGAAACTGCTGCTCACTGGTGTATATCCGGAATATCGTCTGTAGTATATCTGTAATATCGTCTATTGGTCTGTCCTGAATATCGTCTTGGACTACTTTGAAGAGACTGGAGCTTTACCTTTGGAATCCTTATGGCCCAACGTTAATTTCTCTTTGTTCTGGAATACTAACTTTGATTGTTTTACTTTATTTCACTGTTAACTATAACTATTTATATGGGTTTTTCCCAATTTATTCCTTTTCACCACGTTTTTCTCACAAATCTCTCGTAACTAGTAAATAATCCTTTTTTTTATCCTACCCTCTTGATTTTTCTTATCCTTTGTTAAGGTCTTTTCACATATGTGCTTGTTCTTTTAAATTCCGTTTTCTTTTTTCACTTCACTTCACTTCACTTCACTTTTATAATTTACAATTTTACAATCACATTCACGTATATTTACAAAGATTTTAACTTTTATTTCAAAATATTCCTTAATTCTATAGTTTTATTTGAATTCCATATGTAATAATTTCTTACTTGTAAATCCATGTTTATTTCTGATGATGACATTTCACTGACATTATAATTTATTGATATGTAAAATTTTAATTTGGATATTAATATTTCCTTATACCTATCTTACTTACTAATAATACTAATATGAAGTCAAACTATGATATTTTAGCTTTCTTTCGCTATATGTATCTTTCTGTTACTAATTAATTTTGATTCTGTTTTTCCCAATAATATCTTGGCATGTACGCTATTTGACTAAAATAATAATGTATTCTATTCTTAAATCTTTGAACTATGCTCTAGTAATACGACTTTCTGATAATATTTCACAATACCCTATTTAATACTAACAATTTTTTTAAATCTATTTTTTTTTAATTTTACTATAATTATTTCAACCTTATCTCTTCACAGTGTCTTAGTAAAGTGTAATTTTATTTTAAATTTCTAAATTTCTATCAATAATTTTATTTCATCTCAGTATACATTTAAAAAAAATTGTACCCAAACCGCTCATTTAATCAAAATTCTACAAGAGGTCCAAAGTCTTCCAAATGGTATCACGTATAAAATAAAAAATAGTTATCATTTTTGCCCGAAAGAGAAAAAAGTTATGAACGGATATTATCACCATACATCAATTTTGTAGGAGTTGCAGGTTTTACAAACACTCTGTATAACACCAAAATGTGTAGATTGAAAGCAAAAGTCCACATCCCAAAAATAATCACAATCGAATAATACGTATTCGAGTTATTTACAAAATTCAAAAAAATTTCACGAATTGAGTCCATCTAGCGGCCAAACGAAGCGATTTCGGATATAGGTGAATTAGCCTAAATTTGCTTCTTTTGAGTCCATGAATCTGTATTCTTCCGTTGTACGTTATTTTGAGACACCTTGTATTATTTCTGTTCATTAGCACATAACAATATCACTAACAAAACAAGGCTACATCCCATTAGAAATGTATATCAAGCAATTTTTTTCATAAAATAATAATACTTTTACCAGATTTCTTTCACGACAACACATAGTTGTCATCGCAATTATTATAGACCTGGTAAAAGTCCAGTAGACAGTATATTATAACATCGCTATTATAGAGGCCGTACTATTATATTTTGTTCTACTAAACACCAATATTAACGATAACGAGCACGCCATTCGGTTTTTAGGGTTATTAGAATTTACATAATGGCAGTATAGATTTTTATGGTATTTATGGACTAAGAAAATGAATTCGCTGAACGAGAAATATTGCTTCATCTAATTTTAATACACTTATAGGTCTGTGGTTAGAACCAAATATCAAACGAATGTTTTTAGCATGGTTCAGGAATATAAATTGCCATTTTGAAGGTAATTTGTGTATTTCTAATTTCATCCGGGCACTAATTGAAATAGCGTAATTGCTATTAATATATCTTAAGTCGTCGCGTAGGCTGAGCTCTTTGATCACATCTTGCCCCTTTATGTGGTAAATCTTAGGCTTCAAAAGCAAAATAACATTATTTCTCAGAGTAGAAACTTGATTTAGTACGCAATTCACTGTATCTACGATTTAGCATGCGAAGTCTGAAACGCGATAAAAAACTAAATTTTTATAAGCAGTGTGCACATTTGTTACCGTTCTTGTTGCGTCGAAGGTCAGATCAAGATGTTACTATTTAAAATATAATAATAGAACCTTACAAGTTGACACTTTTGTAAGTTTTCACCTTTGAGAAGGTCGGCAAGTAATTTGATGAATGAAGATTCATATTTCTTACTAATTTTTTTATTTTAATTTGGACTCAAATTTAATCTGCTTACTAACAACCATTAAGAAGTCAAATCAGTCAGTAATGTACTAGAAAAAATGATAAGGGTGGCACTCAAACGTAAAAAATAGTATATTAAAGTATAAGTGGATTAAGGTCTTTTAAATACGCGCGATTTTTCGAAATTAGTGCGCAAGTGTTTTAAAGACCAGTTATCTACGAATATTTTACGCTATTTTTATTGGTACACGTTGAAATCATAAATATTGTATTAATACTACAAAAAATGGAAATAAGAACTAATAATGTCAAATGGTTGAATTTGTGATGTTACATCAGTATAACTTTCGTTGTCATGAAAACGAGAAAACAAAAAATTGTAACTGTACTGTTGTCACATAAGATTAATTGCTGCCACCGCAGTTATTACTAGTTGTATATTGTTTAAAACTGACTTCTAACATTGATTACTTAAATAGTAAAACAGAATCGCGATTAATACCGCAAAAATCGGAAAACGCTTGTAGAAAAGAATACGACAGGTTCATCAAATGGATGGAAGAACAAAAGGTAACAAATACAGATGAACGAGTTGTGCTTGCTTATCTTCAGAAAATGTCAGAGCAGTACAAAGCATTGACTATGTGGGCTATCCATTCGAAATTGCAAAGTATGTTGAGGATAAACAAAGGGGTCGATTTAAAATCATTTACGAAAATGCATGCATTCATGAAGGCAATTAGCAAGAATGACCTAGTGAAAAAGGCACATGTATTCAAGGAATATGATTTTCACGGATGCACCGAACATTACGTATTTATTTTTGAAGGTGGTATCCATTTGCGGTATTTTTGGCTCTTGTAGAAGATGTGAATTGTGCGACTTACGTTTACATGACATCAATGAAGAAGGAAGCGTATTGCTTATTACTATCCGACCATCTAAGACAGTGAAAGCTCGATGTTTTACTGTTGCCGACAGTGAAGGAATTAGTTATGTGCGTTTGATGAAGCAGTATTTATCATTGCGTCCCCAAAATGTAAGTACAGACCGAGTTTTCTTACGGTATAATAAGGGGAAGTGCACCAATCAAGTGGTCGGTATTAATACATTTGGATCATGTCCCTTGCAAATTGCACGTTATCTTAAATTGGACGATCCTGAGAAATACACGGGACACGCGTTTCGTCGTACGTCCGCTACCATTATGGCGAATAGTGACATGACAATAGATCAAATCCAACGACAAGTAGGATGAGTGGTTACGTTGAAGAGAGTATTAGCAATAAGAAATATGTTTCAAACATTATTGGGAGTGCCATTAATGGAAGTGCGACCACTGCAACCTCATCGACTTCCGAAAATGTTAGCTGTATTAATTTGAACAGCATTTCATCTGATTTAAAAAAAACGAAGTATTAATATTTCAAACAATACCAACTGCACATTTCACATTCATTTAAATAATTAATATGTTAAATATTTGAATAAAGCTTTTGAAACATTTTTTAGTAATATTTTATTTGACGTTACAAGGTACTTCTGTCAGATCAATAATTAAAAAGGTGACACTTAGACTTGACGTTTCTCGGGATGTTGCCTTGCTAACTTTAAAATGCGCGTTTTTAAAAGTTGGATTTAAACACTCTGGGGCGTGCTTTAAATAAGCAAAACAGGGTACCAATAAAAAAAATTTTTAGTAATGTATTTGAGTAATTTATACATTCAAAAAAAGATACTCTTGGTTCATATTGGTAGAATATTACATTTTTATGTAAAATCCATTTAGAAATAATGTTACATGTGCTAATACCGGGAATCGAAATTGTCAGTATTTTTTATCGTCGCAGGTTTTAATAACAAAAATACGTTTGGCGTCATTTGCATTGACAGTTCAGTTATTTACTTTTTGCGACTCATTTGGCCTCAGTGTAAACCGTTTTTAAAGATAAACCCACTTCTGTAACATAGACAACCAATTTTGGACGTTAAAGATATGCACTAGTGTTTCAGTTAAATCAAATGAGATTTTTTTATTTTTGACGACTGAATCTACAAGGTAGGAAACAGAACGCAATTTACATAACTAAATGACAGAAACTGTTTTGAGTAGATTTTAATAGGGATAACTGGCCCAAAATTACAGCAGGAATATATGACATTCTGCACTTACCCGGGAAACTAAATAAAAAATATCATCATTTATACAGGGGGTCCTACTAAGGTCGGCGAGGTACAATATTAGGGAAAGTATANTTAGGCATAAGTAAAACATCAGTGCATAAATATTTGAATAAAGCTTTTGAAACATTTTTTAGTAATATTTTATTTGACGTTACAAGGTACTTCTGTCAGATCAATAATTAAAAAGGTGACACTTAGACTTGACGTTTCTCGGGATGTTGCCTTGCTAACTTTAAAATGCGCGTTTTTAAAAGTTGGATTTAAACACTCTGGGGCGTGCTTTAAATAAGCAAAACAGGGTACCAATAAAAAAAATTTTTAGTAATGTATTTGAGTAATTTATACATTCAAAAAAAGATACTCTTGGTTCATATTGGTAGAATATTACATTTTTATGTAAAATCCATTTAGAAATAATGTTACATGTGCTAATACCGGGAATCGAAATTGTCAGTATTTTTTATCGTCGCAGGTTTTAATAACAAAAATACGTTTGGCGTCATTTGCATTGACAGTTCAGTTATTTACTTTTTGCGACTCATTTGGCCTCAGTGTAAACCGTTTTTAAAGATAAACCCACTTCTGTAACATAGACAACCAATTTTGGACGTTAAAGATATGCACTAGTGTTTCAGTTAAATCAAATGAGATTTTTTTATTTTTGACGACTGAATCTACAAGGTAGGAAACAGAACGCAATTTACATAACTAAATGACAGAAACTGTTTTGAGTAGATTTTAATAGGGATAACTGGCCCAAAATTACAGCAGGAATATATGACATTCTGCACTTACCCGGGAAACTAAATAAAAAATATCATCATTTATACAGGGGGTCCTACTAAGGTCGGCGAGGTACAATATTAGGGAAAGTATATAGGTCCTAGAGCTTCGGTAAAAAAATTGTGTTGAATAAATCGACCAAGATAAATCGCTGGAAATAGTTTTCAAGCTCGTAGCTCGGCCGCTAAGAGGCGCAATCTACATACCAACACATAGGGGTTGAATTTTTCTCAGAAATGTTTCCTATTCAGGTATATTAAATAGTACAAATATGGATAGCCGGATTCATTGCCTATAACTTTTGTTATTGACATTTTCTCTCGACAGAAAGGGTGGCCCCTAACGTCTGATCAGAAAAACGCATTTTTTTAAGGCTTGGCTCATCAAGAGCCCATAGTGTTATACCTCGATGGAAAGGTCTTTTCATGCTATATCTCGTGGTGAATGCGTAATGTCATTTACCTCAATATGGAAACCTATAGATGGCGTTATTTGAAAAGAATGCCGTTTTATGAATTTTTCTCAAAAATTTTTAAATACAGTGCTATAGATTTCTTTACATAAATGAATGCAGCACAAAAAATTGATGAATATAGCATAAGAAGAATTTCTAACAAAAGTTTTGTTTAAATGGTATAGCCTATTTAGTTATTTATTGGCGCTATTTATCCAAGTTTAGGTTGTTACACGTTTTCTTAAAAAAGTGAAATAGCAGGATAAAGCATTTTATAGGTTAGTTTGGAAAGCATAAAAATAGCTACCTTTTGACGCCAAAAAGGGTTCTATATATTTTTTTGTTATCAAGTTATTCGCAAGTTAGTGTGCAAAAAATAAATAATGAAATGAATTGGGGAACACGACGCAAACGAAAATACATTTAATTACTAAAACAAAATGCGTTTATAAAATAACCTACCTAAACCCACGTTATGTTCCTAACACTGTTCTCAGTATGTCTTACTCTACCGCGGAGGGTCATGATATGTTGGCTATATATTTCCCTTAGAATATAAAATACCATTCTAAGGTTTTTCCAGTGTTTAGAAAATGTTGCCATGACTGAGCAGCTAACTGATCGAACACATTTTACTAGAAAAGTATTTTTGGCTAGAGGACTACATACATCAAACTTGATAAGTGCATCCAATTCCAATACCCAAAAGAAATAGGCATGTTAGAAATGAAAATTACATTACTAACATTCTTGCCTAGGTCCACGTTAGTGCTCATTTGAGTACAAGAAGAATAGTCACTGACTTAGGCATAAGTAAAACATCAGTGCATAAATATTTGAATAAAGCTTTTGAAACATTTTTTAGTAATATTTTATTTGACGTTACAAGGTACTTCTGTCAGATCAATAATTAAAAAGGTGACACTTAGACTTGACGTTTCTCGGGATGTTGCCTTGCTAACTTTAAAATGCGCGTTTTTAAAAGTTGGATTTAAACACTCTGGGGCGTGCTTTAAATAGCATCCCTATCACATTCAGCCTGATTCAGCTACATCAGGCTTTATCGGAAACAGATTATTAAAATAGATTTAATTATTGTTACTGGCTAAGAGCCATAATTCTCTCATATTGTGGACCGATGAAACTACTTTCTCATGGAGGAGTTAATTATGTCTTCAAATAAATACAAACTGCAGTAACATGGTTTTGATATATGTTATTAACAGCTAATGAGGTAATAATCATTTTAAATTGATACTATCTCCACTTAAATTTGGAGAGGTAGGTAGTCGTTATCATATGATTATTAAGTAACTAATATTTTGTTTTGTATATTCAGAAATATTAGAAGTGATGTTCCACAAGGCTCTGTTTTACGGCTCCTATTACACCTTATTTATACGTCCAAAGTACATACCATTTTAGCTTCCAGATGTACTTTCTATTCTCAAAACACAAACATTTATGGCAACCTTTTTACGGATTATCATTAACTACAACTTAACCTTTCACGGTGTACCAGTGGAGTAAAGCGTAGTTGATTCTCATTCATTTCAATAAACGTAATTGTTTTTCTATTGGCCAAAAATCGCTTGCTACAGCTGAAATTTACAAAGACTAATACGTTTACGTCTCCTCTGATCTTCCGTGGTCTCATGTATCTAAACATCTCAACAAAGCTAAAGGTTCTTTTTTCTCTTTTAAAAAAGTGTTTTGCAAATCAAACGTCAAGTACGTAATATGATTTAGCAGTTTGGTTCTCGAAGATGATACGTGATCGTGATCTCACTGAATCGTGCTCATATCCAATCTATGTCTGGTGGGTTAAACTGACGAACCATCCTAACTGTTCTACTAGGTGTTGCGAGTATAATCCAATGCCGGTTGGGGCATGTAGCACGCGGAGTAGTTGTTTCTCGCAACACTGGCAATGTAAAACATTTTGTTTTCGCCCAGTTGGCGACGGTCGTGCAAATAAGTACCTGGCAAATTTTAGCAGGTCGCTTCCTACTGGTAGTAGCCATAGAGAATGGCGTAGTTGGGAAGTACCACGATAAATGGAACTACTGAAACGATGCTAAAGCAGCTGGATCGTTCGCCGGTAGTCTCACTTACGACATACTGATGAGGACAAATAAGTTTATGTCTGGTGGGTTAAACTGACGAACGATCCTAGCTGTTGTATTAGGTGTTGCGAGTATAACCCAATGCCGGTCGGGGCTTGCAGCCCGCTGAGTAGGTAGTTGTTTCTAGCAACACTGGCAATTTGAAATTAAAGCTGTTGAAAGACAACTAGGTGAGAGAAAATAACGGTATATACAACTATCTATAAATCGGGATATATACATACAGGGTTTTCTGGAAAAAGTACCATGAATTCGGGAACTGTTAGCACATAAAAAAAAAAGATGATCTTTGCTTATTTGGCTATTATATTATATGGCCTATCGTCTTCTCTTTTCGAGATGTAGGACATCAAATCTTTAAATTAAATTATAACCATATCTCTTGAAAAAAATATACAATGTTTTGAAATTCGATACGGGTAAGTTTCTGAGGGTTCTAAATATATCAGTGTAATTATGTTTGCTAAGATCTCCGTGCACATATCTAATATATGGGTAGCAACCATCAGATTTAAACTTTAAAATATATTACGATATATATATGTACTATATTTTAACGCCACAATTTTTAATTTTAGTTTTTTTGACATAACATTTCTATATGATTACCTTTAAAATTAACACAGTTATTTAATTGGCATTTAATTTAATTTTTGCAACTTTTCCAAGGCTGTTAAATTTGAAAAGAATGTGGCTTTATTATATTATATTGTACGTATCAAATGAAAAACATTATCTTTATTAATGTGATATTACAGAAAAGGACTTCTATATTTTTCACAGAATACTTACAGTTTTCATGTATCCATCCCTCTATATAATAAATAAATAAATTTACGCCGGCTAAACAACCACCTGCTGCGTTAAACACTAAAATGTCACCCTCAGTCATAAATGCATTATTTATTACGTCGGTAACTGAAACCAAAACCCATTCTCCAGGTATTATCATAAAGTAATCTCTGTACAAAATCCGCACTGTTCTTTAATTCATACTTCAAATCCACCTTCGTCTATGTTCCAGAATGTAACTGGAAATATTAAACGAAAAGTGAGAAAAAAATGAGGGCCTATAAACGATCATTTTCCGCATTTTAAGCTCGGGTTTCTCTAAAAAAATATACCTACATTAGGCTTTATAAATTCATTTCATACGCATTGCCCGGATTTTCTGCCAGAATAAATTTGGTAAATTAGGAATTTTATAATTTCATGGAAACGACCAAGTTATTAACATTGTATTGTACAAGAACACAAATGGTATAAAGTAGAGAGAATATATTTTTATAAAGTCAGTCCATTGTTAATTTTAAAAAGCTGACAGGTGTTAGTTCTTTCAGTTTGTTTTAGGATAATGACATACAAACAACAAAACGTAAATAAAATCAAAATTTTGTTAGAGCTCTTAAGAAAATAAATCAGAATTCAATACGTATTGCTTTCACCGTGCAATGCTACATAGGGAATTAGCTTCGTTCGAGTTCGTAAATTGGGAAGGGTGGGGAGCGCTGGGTGGTATGTAATTGTCATCTATGACTAAAAGTATTGGAAACTTATCCATGAATAGGTACTAAATAGTATACTTTAATCAGTTTTCATAATTAAAAGGCATATCCACAAAGTAAAAGTTTTTAGTATTTTAGAAATCGAAACGGCAGTATATTTATGGTACATGAAACAATATTTTTCAACGTAGTCGCCTTCAACCTCAATGCGGTTTTGAGCCGAAGAATGAGCATTCTGATACCTTAGTCAAAAAAATCTCCTGCCGCCTTTCGAGTCCA
The DNA here is from genome assembly GCF_000390285.2 of Anoplophora glabripennis. Classification (NCBI taxonomy): domain Eukaryota; kingdom Metazoa; phylum Arthropoda; class Insecta; order Coleoptera; family Cerambycidae; genus Anoplophora; species Anoplophora glabripennis. Next base: position 94,290 of record NW_019416611.1, on the reverse strand, counting down.
TTTTTCACGGCACTGTGGACCTCATCGTCAGTAGAAAACCTTTTTTTACCCTTAAATACCTTCAGAGAAGAGAAAAGATGAAAAAAAGAGAGTGCCAGGTCAGGACTGTGAGCGGGGTGATTGATGATCCAAGAGTTGCTTTGTGGAGTTGGCTGTGTGGGAACGTGCATTCTCATGCAACAAGCATTCATTAACATTTTATTTCTTTTGTTCTATATCCCCCCCATAGTGTTTTCAGTGTTTCACAGTACTGCGCAGCATTAATTGTTCCCCCCTGGGGCAAAGAGTCAATAAGGAAAATACCTTTATGATCCCAAAACAGAGTTGCGATGATTTTTCTCCTTTGTTCATCATGAACATCACGATACCACTTGTACACATTAGTACGATTCAGTACACCATCCCCATAAACAGTTTTATTAAAAATCTGGAACGGGGCCTTTCTCTTCAAAAAGAAACCGGATTACGCTCATCACCTCGCAGCTGGCGGGATTCGTAATAACGACACTCATTTCAACACGCCACTACAACAACAGTTCTCAACTGCCAGAGACAAATGAGCGCGCGTTCTGCTTCCAACACCTGGGCCTTGAATGAAGTATTGCCAACAGTGTAGAAAACAAAAACCACATAGCATTAGAGTACTCAGTACTCTTAGTTTGTGGATTTCCCTCGTAGTTGAATTTTGAATACAACTCTCAAAGTTGGTAACAGCGGCGAGGCAAGTACGGTCTATGCTAATTTTAATCACTATTCATTTGTTTATTAAAGTACTGTAAACACTAATTTAAATATTTGAGAGCATGGAAAGCCCTAGTTTTTTTTGTTGTCTTTAGTATACATGCAATGTGCTCTTATCAGAACCCTGGGTTTTAATAATATCTAGTCCAACAAATATTTATAACAACATTAAGCACACAAACTTATATATTCTCAATAAACCAATAAAACTCAAGTAGGAAACTATAAACTATGCAAAAACTAAATCTGATTCAATAGTGGTTTTAAGACTTTCATGGCCGCCTGGCTTGTGTATTTGGTCGTCACCAGTTACAAGTATGAAACCGTTACAAATCTTTAACTGATGGCGACATATAGACCACAGCATAATACGAAAAGACTACTGTACTTTAAATCTGAATAATGTTACCAGTCGAAAAATTTCAAAAAACTTCATTGGAGTAAAGCTGAATGCAAACTAATATTATTAGCAAAGGCTTAAAAATCTTTCATATATTTTATGTTGAAAGAGAAATATATTAATTTAGTTTGTAAAAGATTCCCAGGAAAAACAAAATCATAATGGTACCATGGTAGAAAAGGAAAAGTGAACCTGATTACGAAATAGAATATATTTTATTTAAAAATTCATGGATTAAAAAGAAAATAAAAATATTCTAGGCCACTATACTACATAGAGGAATGTTCATTACAATAAATCAAAAATATAATATAAAAAATATAAATAAAAGAAATTTACTTTTTTGCATCGGTTATTTATTAAAACTGATGGATGTTTTCAGTGATTATAGTTATAGTTACGACTACTAGACTTCGGTAGATTTATGGTTAAATGATTTTATATGCATTACAACAACAAGGAGTCGTTTAGCGAGCGGTAATTTCATAATGTAGGATTTATTTGTCTCAGGTACCTTACTTACCGATCTGGAAAAACAACTTTGATGTGCTAAAATTAAAAGAACGTGATCACCGTTGGCCTTTCAACACCATGTCTTATTTTTGTTTCATTTGTAGTAGTAGTAAAATGCGATAATAAAATATAATTTAGGGACACTCTATGTATGCAGGTGATTCACTTAAAGATGATCATCATGGAAATCTCGGACACGACCAAAAGTCCAAGGTTGATTAGATTACAAAAAAAAAAAGTTTACATAAGAATTATGTTTGAACGGTGTCTTTAGTGGTTTATAATTGTCAGCTGCTGCTACTAGAATATTTGTTGTTATAATTTTGGCCATGGTGAGCTCTATAAAATAATTTATTTGTTCAAATAAGACTGATTCTTCAAAGTTATGTCTGCCAGCAGTATGTAACGTTTGTGCGGTCGTTATGGAACTTATTTGGCAAGCGGCAGAATTTTTTTTAGTTTTTACTTATTTTATACTGTTTTACAGCAGTTTTCGAGTTTTATGAGAAATTCTCCCACGCTGGATTTCAAATTACCGTCATATTGCTAGTCTGCGATGTCTGCCACTATTTTTCCATATAAGTGCATGTTGTAACAAGAAAATCGCACTTGAGTAGATCCGGTCAGAATCCACTTTTTTCCGGTTTTCTTCAACACCACTCTCCTCCGAAATCACAATAAAGTTTTTTCCCGGTTTATGAAAAATGGATGCTTTGACTTACCGTTGCTTCCAGACGATTAGGGTCCACTTTTTTTCCCAGATTTCCACACCCCTCTATCTCGAAAATTGCCGTTCTGCCATATAACGAGCGTTCAAATAAAAACGTGGTCGAAGTTGGCTCTGACACATTGGACGTAGGAAGCAGCTGTCAGTTTCAATAACGTTAATGACTATACAACTTTATTTTAAAGAATAATTGTGATAACAATAACAAACAATTAAAGGAGCTGCGGAAAGTGTCCCCCTCCTTGTTATAACAATAAATTAAAGCAGCTGCTGAAAGTGTCCCCCTCCTTGTTCCAAGCACTTTTCACAACTGTTCCTCAAAGAATTAAAGACATTTTCTAAGATGCTCGGGGTATTGTTAATTTCACGAATCTTGTCTATAAGTCGANAAAAAAAAGTTTACATAAGAAGTATGTTTGAACGGTGTCTTTAGTGGTTTATAATTGTCAGCTGCTGCTACTAGAATATTTGTTGTTATAATTTTGGCCATGGTGAGCTCTATAAAATAATTTATTTGTTCAAATAAGACTGATTCTTCAAAGTTATGTCTGCCAGCAGTATGTAACGTTTGTGCGGTCGTTATGGAACTTATTTGGCAAGCGGCAGAATTTTTTTTAGTTTTTACTTATTTTATACTGTTTTACAGCAGTTTTCGAGTTTTATGAGAAATTCTCCCACGCTGGATTTCAAATTACCGTCATATTGCTAGTCTGCGATGTCTGCCACTATTTTTCCATATAAGTGCATGTTGTAACAAGAAAATCGCACTTGAGTAGATCCGGTCAGAATCCACTTTTTTCCGGTTTTCTTCAACACCACTCTCCTCCGAAATCACAATAAAGTTTTTTCCCGGTTTATGAAAAATGGATGCTTTGACTTACCGTTGCTTCCAGACGATTAGGGTCCACTTTTTTTCCCAGATTTCCACACCCCTCTATCTCGAAAATTGCCGTTCTGCCATATAACGAGCGTTCAAATAAAAACGTGGTCGAAGTTGGCTCTGACACATTGGACGTAGGAAGCAGCTGTCAGTTTCAATAACGTTAATGACTATACAACTTTATTTTAAAGAATAATTGTGATAACAATAACAAACAATTAAAGGAGCTGCGGAAAGTGTCCCCCTCCTTGTTATAACAATAAATTAAAGCAGCTGCTGAAAGTGTCCCCCTCCTTGTTCCAAGCACTTTTCACACCTGTTCCTCAAAGAATTAAAGGCATTTTCTAAGATGCTCGGGGTATTGTTAATTTCACGAATCTTGTCTATAAGTCGAGCCTGCAGATGGTTTAAATCAGGAATAGGCAGTTCAAAAATAGTGTTTTTAAGGTAAGGCCACAAAAAGAAATCACACGGCGTAATATCACATGACCTCGGTGGAAATTCATGTTCAGCATTGAGACTTATTAGTCGATTTTGGAAAACTTCCCTCAACATATTCATCGTCTCGCCTGCCGTATGTGCCCTTGCGCCATCTTGTTAAAAGTAAAAGTTTGTAATTTCGTTTTCTTCCAGCTGGTTAACAAAAGGAGCGATAATTTCTTCTCTATACCTTTGCGCAGTAAGAGTACCATTAAAAAAAATAGGTCCATAAATCCTCCTTCGATTGAGAGCACACCAAACTCCAATTTTTTGAGCGTGTAGAGGGCCCTCGACAAAAAAGTTATCTGGTTTTTCAGAAGACCACATTCTCATATTCTGTGAGTTTACGTAACCACTTAAATGAAACCAGGCCTCATCAGAAAAAAAGGTGATATTATGAAGTTCACCGTAGTTGTTTAAAAACCATTCACAAAATACAGCCCGTCGCGGAAAATCAACTTCATGAAGTTCTTGCTGACAAGTTAAACGATAGGAGAACAAACGCAAATCTTTTTTTAACACTGTGTGGCAGGTACCGACTGATACTCCCACCATTTGTGATAAAACACGTACAGAAGTTCTTGGCGCATTTTCCATTATTTGTTGGACAGTTTCTTTTAATTCTTCAGTCCGCTTTTTAGGTCGGCCGCTTCCTTCTTTTCTTGTTACACTGCCCGTTTCACGAAAAACATTAACACAACGCTGAACTGCACTTTGAAAAATTTTGTACTCAACAACGCCGGAAAATTGATTTTGAAATTCTATGAAACATTTCTCAATAGAATACTTCCATATTCCATCGATCTTGCGTCCATTTCTAAAGTAGGACTCTATGATAAACACTTTTTGTTCTTGAGAAAACACCATTTTAAACGCTTTTTAAAACGAAAATATTCAAATTGATAGCGGTGATATAGCGCTTTGACAGATGATGTTTAAGTTCATTTGCTATACGCTACGCCCTACGTCCAAATTTTCAGAACCAACTTGACCATGTTTTTATTTGAACGCTCGTGATATGAGAAAAAATGCTCCACATCGACTCAGGAGCTTATTTACCACACGGCAGAAAGTTAAGGCTCATGGATTGACGCCCCATATCCTAGATGCATGTATTCTAAGCAAGAACTACCTAGTAAGACATAAAAGCTTCACGGGAAAAATAGAAATTTGAAAAAGAGTATTCTTAAATAAATTTACAGTCTAAACATGTCATTTACACCGTAAAGAATTTCTTTGTTAAAATGAGTCCAATTATGTGGAAATGGCACTATTCGTGGAGTAATGTTCACTCAAAAATTTGTTAGCTAATGGATAAAAATGAATAACTTAATTTGTGATGTAGATTTACATTTAAAATTTGGCTAAGCATTTTTGTTGTACATACTTACATTGTATAGACTCCTATTTTCCCAGTACTGATTTCTGATTACATTGGAATTGACGGATCAGTTGATACCATCTGATAAATGCATCTATTCAATATTTAATTATTTATTATCCTAATATAATTATCAGGTGACTATATTATTTAATAAAGTGTCTAATCTTCTATCGTTTTCGTTTCAGGATCCATCCGCACGTTGTGTCACACTCAGCCCCAACAATGTCCTTCACAGCCCTGTCTCAATGGTGGCATCTGCACGGAAGGCTGGAACCGATTCGTCTGCGACTGCACTGACACCCTCTTCAGCGGTCCCACCTGTGGAAAAGAAGCACCAACGCTTAGCTTCAACGGTACTCAACATATGGAGGTAAAGAGCATTGAATGCCTTAGGAACGCCTAATACAGAAAGTAATAAAGTGTAAAAAATAGTATAGTGAAAACAAGAGTCGTTACATGATAGTGTATATGTTTAATATAAAAAAGGGATCATATTTATTTTATATAAAAATACATAAAATGGAGATATAGCAAAGCTTCTACCAACATTAGGTAGGGTAGGTAAAACAAAAAAAATATATAAACCGGTCAACTGATAAAAGAACGGTGCTTATGTACCTACAAAGGTATTGTTGATTTGTTCTCACCGTTCTATCATGGTACTCACATCCAGCTAAATTACAAAACAGACATTATACTTGAGTTACAATCAACAAAGCAAGACTATTTGCGATCGAATGTGTAGTCGATCAATGATTAGATATATGTATAATTTTCAAAGCTGTTCGCAGAATACTCGTATACAATAATTCATTAATAATGGGAAAATCGAAAGCTGAAGATACTACACGTAAAATGGTGACCATTGGCGCAAATATGCCTTATCCGAAAGTTGATAGTTTCGGAAATACAAGGTGTTGAAAGGAAAAATTTTAAACCGTTTTTTTGCGATTATTCTGAAACTATGTAGGTTAGGAACTTGAAAATTTGTGAAACTATATTTTTTTAGGCGACGAATAAGATGCGTGTTGTAATTTCAGCATTGCTCATAGAGGGCGCCACTTACGACCAATTTTACCGAAAATTTAGTTAATAACTTTTTACCCTGTATGTCTAACATGAAACTTGATTCAAAACCTGAAAGAGCAATCATTTTTCCATTAATTGTGTATTCTTGTTTCATTTCGGTATCTCGATCCGTTTTCGAGAAAAATCGATTTAACGAACACTATGTTTTGATAATACGAGAAATTAAAAGCGAAACAAACCAAGTGTTTCTTCGTGTTATTACAACAATTAACAATAAAACAAATGAAATTCGTAATAATGATTTAAAGTCAGTGTTCGAAGAATCCACCGTTGACATTTACACACTTTACACAACGTTTTCTGAGAGATCTTCGAGTTTGAAACAACATATTGGGATTGCGTTTGACTTCGTTGGCAGCGATTTGTATTCTTTGCCACAACTCTTCACACGAACCAATAGATTCTTCCAAATAGAAAAATGAAGAGGATTGAAGTCCGGACTTCTGGGTGGCCAAGTAAAAATGCTTCCACGGCTTGAAGAAGTTCCACTTTATTTAAGAAGAGACATGTGGTTCATGCACGACGGAGCTCCACCGCATTTTTCTTGGCCAGTGCGTGCATATTTAGATGCAGTTTTTCCAAATCGCTGGATTGGCCATGTAAGCATTTTTGCTTGGCCATCCAGAAGTCCGGACTTCAATCCTCTTGATTTTTCTATTTGGTCTCGAATGAAAGATATAGTTTACAAAGAATCTATTGGCTCGTGTGAAGAGTTGTGGCAAAGAATACAAATCGCTGCCAACGAAGTCAGACGCAATCCCAATATGTTGTTTCAAACTCGAAGATCTCTCAGAAAACGTGTAAAGTGTATCAGTGTCAACGGTGGATTCTTCGAACAATTACTTTAAATCATAATTACGTATTTTATTTGTTTTATTGTTAATTGTTGTAATAACACGAAGAAACACTTGGTTTGTTTCGCTTTTAATTTCTCATATTATCAAAACATAGTGTTCGTTAAATCGATTTTTCTCGAAAACGGATCGAGATACCGAAATGAAACAAGAGTACATAATTAATGGAAAAATGATAGCTCTTTCAGGTTTTGAATCAAGTTTCATGTTAAATATACAGGGTAAAAAGTTATTAACTAAATTTTCGGTAAAATTGGTCGTAAGTGGCGCCCTCTATGAGCAATGCTGAAATTACAACACGCATCTTATTCGTCGCTTAAAAAAATATAGTTTCACAAATTTTCAAGTTCCTAACCTACATATTTTCAGAATAATCGCAAAAAAAACGATTTAAAATTTTAACTTTCAACACCCTGTATTTCTGAAACTATCGGATAAGGCATGTTTACGCCAATGGTCACCATTTTACGTGTAGTATCTTCAGCTTTCGATTTTCCCATTGTTAATGAATCACCCTGTAGATTACACCTATGTATTATCGTATTAAAGGCCAATTTATAAACTTTTTCCGTTATTAGTCTCGTTTTCGTTACCGAAGAGGTGTAGCTTTTGCTACATCTGGAGTCCCTGTATTAGGAACTCTATACATCTATTTATCAGTAATAATCGTTCGCTTCTGACAACTATGAAGAGGAACGACGACGTTAAATTTATCATATTCACGGCCACAACCATATACTCGTAACTAACCTAGAGTATATATAGAATGCCGACTTCATTATTATTACAATATTTTAACAGTAACGTTTACTGTAAGATTGATATCATAAATAACACAATTGTAAATACATGATCAAATCTTTCTAGCAAATTTACTATTACTCGTATATACAAGGTGTAAGAAGTGCCATGACTGCCATTACTTCAGCATGAGATAGAGTAATTATAAATAAACAAAAAAGTAGTATATTACAGGACCGTAAGAAGGTATTAACAGTTTTCAAAATACATCGAGTATTAATATTGGAGAGTTTCATCACAACGTGACAACAGCACTTAACCTAACATAGCTGATGCACACCACGTATGCACGCGGCAGACTTGTTCTACGGAATAACAGAAATGTAAACAAATATTATTGTGAAACATTTAGTAAATTTCAAGACAATTGTTTCAGTTTTTAAATAAATAAATTAAAATGTAACTATTTTGTAGTACGAAGATAGTGATGTGGTCAAATTTTAGCTCGAATTTTTTTGAATCACTTAAAACAGGAACTTTTAATCAAATTATGAATTTGAAAAATACATATGTAATTAAAGTACCCAAAGATTCTCGTCATCCAAATAATCATACATATTAAAAATAATTTAGGTACTTACCAAAAAACAAAATTCAGTAATTTTTAAACGTACAAGTACAAAACAAACTACAACATATGCTCAAAATGTCCATCACCATTTTCGATGCCCGCACGACACCTTCGAATCCAATTTACGCCCACTCACTGGAAAATACGCGGATTTATCCTTATTTGATGGGCAGTAGCAAAATTTCGTTTTCGCAAGTCTGCGACTGTCAAATTCCAGGTACCAACTGAATTGCGTATTGTTGGTTGTTGGACACCTTACTACCTCGTGTTAACCGCCGCGCCGTTGTCACATTGCTCGATATGAATTTTATCGAATTTTAAACGCTAATTTCTTTTAGAATTAAGCATAAAGAAATTCAAAAAAGTGATAAACATTGTATTTTATGGTATTCTATACACACAGTTGTGTCAATATTCCTTAATTAATCGAACTTTTGTATATCAAGTTGGAGATTTTGATAATTTTGTTTTCTCGGAAATGGTTGAGTTTAAGACCCTTGTCATATAAGGTTTTTTTTGTTTAATTTAATGTATTCTATCGTCTGTTAAAATTAAAGCAGTCAAACTTCTAACACCCTGTACATAATCTAGCAAATAATATTCATATTATTCGTTTGCTAGAAAACATTGTGCAGATCATAACTTCTCTTATGATTGTTTTGCTTCATTATTTCACAAAAAATATACTTATCCAAAACTGTATCAGACATTTATAACAACTTCTGGGCTGCAATTTTATTCAGCAATTAGGAACAATTTTATCTTATATTATTATGTTGCTAAGGTGTACTGTCAACGACAGCCAAAAATAGAGCCATTTAATGTTAATCTACGATAAACGATAAACTGGATTTATTGCAATGAAACGCTATTGCACATATCTCACTCTACTGACGAATCGTTAGCGGAAATTGCTTATGTCTAAAGATATGATCACTTGCCAAATATGTATCAAATGCAAACAAATGCAGTATAGTACGGTCGACGAAATGCTCAAGAATACGATCGTGTGTGTAGATTTCCCGGAGTACACACATTTGTCAAACCTAAACAAATGCCTTATAGTGGCATATCGTTATTCAAATATTCCAAATATTCTCCAAATCTATACAAACGGCTTTCCGTTTGGACTATTCAACAAGTAAATGTTATTCAGTATGTGATTCGCTCAGGGTAAATAAAAACACATTAAAGAAAATTTGCCCAATGACCACTAATTTCAAACTTCAAACAAGTTCCACCTTATATTGCTCCTTCCGTTCGAAAAAATATGACTTGTGTAACAAGCGATTGACAAGGTGAACGTTTAGAAATATTTTAGAAGAGATGACTGCAATGTTCTCAGATATTTCAAATCATCATGTTATGATTTAACTGTTAATTCTTTTAGCCAAATAATCTGCTGTAACCTGAGGGGTTATTTCTTTAATTATCTATCTACCGTTATGACCAGTATCGTAACGAGTCTGGATTTCAAAATAGTTTACTATTTAATTCTCGAAAGGGAGTTTATAATTATCATTATACTTTAATTAATACGTGGGAACTTAGAAATGTTGTACGTTCAGAGAATGAATACCAAACACTTACCGTATATCACTCATATGCAAGGTAATCCAGTGGTTGGTGACACTTAAGTTGGAAGAACAAGAAAACACCAAAACTTTCCAGGAAGGGTTTTAGTAAACAATAAAAACAAAACAAACAAACAAACAAACAAACAAACAAACTGACGACACAACAGGCTCGAACAACATTATTAATTTATTGACACGCGACAGCGTACCGAGATTCAGAGAATGCGCGATCAATAGCAAAATTTGGAATGACTTTATCCATTATTAAATTAATCCGAGACTCTAAAACTAAGTAGACTGCTCAATGTGAAACCCAAGAAAGAACCGACTTTTTTTCGTAGATCTCTCTTGAATTCGACACTTCGCTTCGACACGCCCATTTCCTGGGTCCAGACGTTTCTGTTCTTATTTCACTGGCGGGAGCCCTGAATATCGGGACGCTTTGGCATAACTATGCCATGTTAATAGTTATCTAATTGACTGATTTTACATTTAACTAAATAATTTTGAGACTAAACTTACAAATAACCCTAGCCTTCCTCTAGTGACTCCGTGTAGCGATACGGGACGGATTAATCCATCTCATTTAATCTATTCTTATAGCTTGGAAAATCCGCCTAAAAACCGGCTATTTTACTTATTACTTTCTTTTCCTCACAACATCTAACAACTTATTCTTGGAATTCCTACTTTCTTTGGAATGCATTTCGCGTGTTATTTGAAATATCGATTTTTCTCTTTATACCTGCTCAACACATGGCTCCGACAGTTTAAGTGAACTTGTTAAAAAATATTGCTAAATTTCGTAAAGCCTTCCCCGAAGGACGGTCTTGGCGACGTTAAACCTACTTGAAAACCAATCACTTTCCGATAAATTAGTGTTGACTGAAATATTTTACTTTTTGGCCCATCCGTTCCGAGAACTAACCAATAAATTATTACACGTCCCGGCTTTTGTTACACTGTAAATATTTAAACCATTTATGACTGATGAATCTTTGTCCAGTGATCACATCACTTGGAGTCGATTTAAGTATAATAATCATGAACCAATTATACAGGATGTGCCTAAAATAAGTGCCAAAAATTTAACCAGTAACTTTTGACTAATAAATTTTTTCGAAAATTTTTGTCTGGCATTTTGTACCCAATCAAATAACGCTGTCTATGGATTAAATAAATACCTAAGTACTGCAAATGTTTCATGAAACAATTCGTTATTTTAACGTATTTTGCTAGCCAAAATACTAAATTACTCTATTTCCAATTTTTTGTGCTTTTCCGTTACTAATAACTTAAGCAAGCTTTTCGACCTATGTTGCAATGACGGGTAACATAAATTAAGGAATTATATTTACCTTAAAAACCAAAAGGCGTAGAAAAAAATATTCTACATCTAAATGTTTTAACGTTCCATTGAATGCGTGGTTAAAATTTTTATACTTATTTCTGGAAAGTCCTCCATATTTCTCTTTACAGTTAGGAAAATAGCTCTGTACCCAAACTTAATTATAATTTAAAATGATATAGGTTACGTGGTCAAAACAAGTAATAATTTTTATTCCAGGTGACCATGGACTCGGAGATGTTCACTCAAACCGAGGACATCGTGCTGCGGTTTAGGACCAGCAAACCACTGGGTCTTCTCCTAATCACCAGCACAGCGGAGACTGGGGATAGGATCGAGCTAGCCGTGGCCGCCGGCAGGATCCGTCTGGCGCTTAGACTGAGCGTCCGAGAAAAGAAAAAGGAGGACAAGGAGAAGGACAAGGTAACGGGACAATCGGATTCTGTGAATTTCAATTTATATGCAAATTTTTTTATTCAGGAAACAATATGGGTCAAGTTTGTATCGTTTACGATGCTGCTTTTCTTATTGTTGTATTACAGGCTATGTAGTCTTTAATTTTATGCAAAGAGGTATTCAGGATTAGTTTGGTAGTAAATTTTAATAACAAAATTTATCGTTGAATTTGTAAAGTATATTTCATGTAACACTGTTTCTTTAGTTACGGTCTAGAAAAATAATGTGTTCAGTTCAGATTTTACTTTTATAAAAGCCAGACTGTTCAGAAAAATACCTAGATACTAATTTGAGAAATGTTTGAGGCATTAATCATTTATGAAAACATACTCGGAACTGATCCGAAAAAAGAGTAGGTAATGAATTGGTCTAACAATTTTTAGACAATAGAGAAATAAATAAAATTTGTCATTATTATCAATTCCTGAAAAAAACACTTATAATAGCTTCAGTGAAACCTTGTCAAACGGACTGAAACGAGATCAAACCAGGGACGCGAACTTACTAGACTAGTTTAGTTCACATACGTGCTCTGTTTGTGACAGATATTCTAAATTTTATCTAACACTTCCAGTTTCCAAATAGCAACGCATTCTTATGCCATATAATGTCATATAAAAATATAAAAAAAACGCCATACAAAAAACACTAAAATTACACTACACTCAGTAGCGGAACTACGATGCAGCATAAGGGGGCAGGAGCCCCCCCTAACTCCACTATATCCTATCGACTCCAGTTGAAGAGGTTTCTTTTCCTTTGACCATAAATATTGGTTATGAATTTAAACCAAAACTTACGGCTAAGCTCGACGCATAAAATTTGCATGGTGTTAGAAAAATGCATTTTTAGAAAGTTTAAGACGAGAATTTTATTCTAAATTTTTCAATACTTTTTAGTATTAGTATCTAGTATTTAGTCAGTCAACTGACAAACTTATTCGTATAAAATTAAGAATTTATATTACGTCCAAGAATAATATACATAGGTATGTATAAATTCATTATCCTTATCTTATTTTTCCGCAATGGTATTACAGATCCGAAAAAAAAAATATTATGATGGTGAAAATTAATCTCATACCTGCTTTAAGCAATTTTCGTTGCGGCATGATGACAGTAACCAAGAATAACTAAAATTATGTATTTATCTAATGAAATATGATTCATGAATTATAAAAATTAAAATTATTTTTATGTTTATATTATGAGCGAGATTGATAATATTTTTGATAAAATAAAACTACAAAATACAGTAAACCGCCATGAAAGGTTGAACACTAATTAGAGCGAATTACGTCACATCTATGTAAATGTCATTTTATTTCAATTGTATTTCGACAATATCCGCAGTATTTATCTTCGTTTAAATATATTTTTGCACCGGTCGGGAGTAGAAATCAGTTTCTATGACATCAAAATTAAAACAGAAGTAGTCGATTATTCCCAAGGGAATTTACATTATGGAGAACGTTTTTTATGCAAAAAAAAAGATAACATTGAAATTATTTATTGACATTTAAATTAAATGTTACATTTGTACAATTTTCAAAATTAATATTAGAAGTTACTTTCGCTTACATTTACAGTTTTTGTGATTGCGCTAGTAGTGGTACCTACTAAAACCTGATTAGCAATTTTGGCCTTATTTACAATGGAGTTCTCGACATAACCCTCAGCGACTGTCGTTGATTTCCAACCAGCATGACGCTTTATTGTCGTGATATCCACACCAGCATCTGCCAGTAATGTCGCTGAAGATCTTCGTAAGCAGTGACCAGTATAACATGCAGCATCAGGTAATTTTAAATACGAAGCTACTACACTCGGAATTTTTCCCATGGTATTCTTGCCAACTGGCTGCGAACTACATTTTCCTGCTTTGTAGTACAAAAAAAGGCGCTTATGCTTGACGTGGGGAGAGGACGAAGGGACAGGTATTTTCGAAACAATTCAAGCATATTTCCCACATCGGTAACCACAAAGGTTCGTGGAATCTTTATCTTAGTGTTTGGAATTTTTACAATCAAGGAAGAGCCTACATCCTCAATATCATCTACAGTTAAATTGACTAGTTCATCAGTTCGACAAGCTCCGGCAATCCCCAGAATTAATCCAACCTATAAAAAATCAAAGTACTTAATAACTGAAATACCTAACAACAAAAGTAATCTTACCTTAATCATTAAGAATTCTTTGTCATCTGCACTTGATAGAAAACGGTCGATTTCACCCTTTGTCAATATTTTCGATTTTTTCGATTGATATCCGTCACCGGTTCTTTTCAAAAATGCGATCAGCTTGGGGAATTTGCTTATATCTATGTTGTCGTAAATTATCAAGAATGACTTAACCATAGAATATTGCGCCCATAATGTGGAAGACTTGTAATTCTTTGCATTTTCACTGAAGTATGCCAACAAAACATTCTCGCTGTATACTTGAACATGTTTCTCGGCGCACCACTTTTTGAACCGATTGTAGGCTATATCGTATAAAGATCTTGACTTCGTAGGCAGCAAATTGCTTATTGCAATATTTGCAGCCTCCACAATCTCTTCCGACTCACAATTATTCATTGTGCACTAAATAAACTTTAAACTAAACCAAACTAGCACCTTAATTTGACAATTCTTTTTGTTTGTTTATTTTGTAGTTATGACAATAACTCAACGACTACTAAATAAATGCTCAAATCCGAATACAATAATTCTGGTGCTACTTACTTCATAATGACAAAATATGTGTTTTTAAGTTAATGAGACCGTGGAAAAAATAGTATATACCATTCGGGAGAGATGCTATTTTGTCCTCGGTGCATTGTAGCCCTCGGGCTTCAAATTGCACCTCTGCCAAAATAACGCATTTCTCTCCCTTATAGTATAATGTACTATAGTTGCTTAGTATTGTGTTACCAAAACCATAATCAGGAAACGTTAGGTATTTGAAAAGTTTCTAGAAGAAGAAAAGAAAAGAAAGCTTAACTAATGCGAGTTAATAAAATGTCAAAAAGGACTATGTGATCAAAAGTTTATTCATGCATACATTGGTGCTGACATACAAAGAACAGTCCTACAACACATTTTCGAAAAAACTCGTATTGACTGATGAAGATGACATGACAGTTGAAGAAGAGGCGAGACCAACATCAAAGCTGTTTTTGGCACGATTTCAGATATGGCAGAGTGACGGCCTCACGAGCGTTTGAATTTAGTCGGTGTAAAACCAATGATGACGTTAATAATGAGAGGAAAAATCTCAGACGCATCGGCCATGAAACACGATAGAATGTTGGAGGATGAAGTGAGGAAAACTGTAAGTACCAGACTGGGTAAAACATTTCAAAAATGTGGTCTAATGTTTTGCAAAAACTATCCCATGATAGCAGGATCGTCTGATGGAATCTGTGAAGACAGTATTATTGAAATTAAGTATAGGTACCACGAATATGAAGACTTTTAAAAATTATGTGGAAAAAGAAAAACCGACCCAGAAGTTTTATGTGCAGCTACAAATGTATTTAACAGGACTTCAAAAGGGCTATTTCGGTGTAGCTGATTGGAACTACATACAGTACAAATACAAAAGTAGAAATAATTAATGTTACATTTGATGACAACTATGTATTACATTTTCTTAATGTTTTAGTCTCTTTATGGGAAGATAATGTGTATCTATTGTTATACCAAAGTACAATTTGAGGGTAAATAAAATGCATTGTATACTATTATGGTATTTCTATTTTTATTTAACTAATGAATCTTGCAACACAAAATATTAGCACCTTATGTTACCTGTTGACAAACATAGATGTGACGTCATGTAGACGCCATGACATCGACGACCATTTTTGCGTGAACTTAGACTTAATAGTTATTTTTGTATCTAATTCGCGAAATGCTACTTTGGTGATCGAGAATTGAATTTTTTAACGAGGCGAAGCCGAGTTAAAAAATTATTCGAGACCATCAAAGTAGTTCGCGCACGAGATGCAAACAATATTTTTTCTACAAACGTCAAAATCTATCTCTTAAAAATATTATAAATAAGTAAAATGAATAATTTATTATAGAAAATAGTGTTGAGCTGGCTTAAAATGTCTTTCCTAATCAAATTTTCACTGTTACTATGGAAACAAAGTGTCTGTTGTTGACAACAATAATAATTATTTTAAAGTGAGGTTTGTGCTCGCGTCTTCAATTTTTAAGTGCCAGATATTATTTAAAATAATGGAAATTGCTAGTGACGATGAACTAAGTAGTACCCCACCTAATTTGGCAGATGCGGCCAANATTAGTAGTGTTTCAACCCCCAAAACCCCAATATCCCGAGCTGAACCTGAATTATCTGGTTTAGGAATAAATATTGGTTCGTGTACTGGTTGTACGATTAATGTTAATATTGTAAATAATAACTAAAGTTATTGTAAAATTCTATCATTATTTTAAAAGTATTTAATTGTTATTCATTTAAAAATAAATAATAATTTGGAGTTTTGCTTCATTTTTTCAAAGATTGAAATACAAAACTCTTATTAATTTACATGCAGTGTGCGAAATACTTCGCACCCTAGTGCGCGAAGTATTTCGCGCACGGTGTCATGGTAACGTAAGAATCCGAAAAAAAGTGTCACTTCGCATATTGTTGTCAATGCGCAAACCTTGTCATTTTTTGACGTTTGTAGAAAAAATATTTTTCTACTAAACGTTTTACTTTCTACAGGAATAAGATATTTTTTGGAAATAATAAATACTTCCGAACGTCATAGAACAGTCATCATGCCTCTTCGTAACACCAAAACTGCTAATGACATTTATTTGAAGCATGGCAATTTGATTAATATTATTATTTAATAAAACTTTAATAGCGATTTCCTGCTAAACGGTTATATTTATCGACTTGTGATCTCTAGCAAGAGAAAAAAAAAGTTATGAACAAAATACATTTTGAGTTCTAGGTAAAGTGCTCTCTAGTAGCGCCTAATGAAACTTAGTGGGTGTGCCAAATGAGAGACTAATCGAACTTGAATTAAATAAGTTTTAAATAAGTTATTTATAGAGAAAAATAAAAAAATTTTGAAAAGCCGTAACTGGCAATGTTTCATTATATACTGCTATTATTTTAATCCTTACTACATTCAGAACACCCTGTATAAAAAACACATTTTGGGAACAAGCCCTACTTTTTTTATCTGTGATCTTAACCTCTCTGAAACTGACTCCAATCTGACTCGAAACCCCGAATCACTCAATAGAGGCTACTACCCGATCTAATACCGACATTTTCCCCCGTCCTTACAAGAAAACTTTGCGGCCGCCCACGATTTATGGTGATTTAATTTCCAGATTCTGCTAGCCGGGCAGAACGTTAACGACAACGAGTTCCACACCGTGCGGCTATCTCGGCGAGGATCCAATCTCAAGCTGCAACTGGACAAGCAATCGCCCATAAGAGGTAATCAGAATTTATTTAGTGATCTTAGTTGGCGTTGTAAATCTCTGGGGAGAACGAGAAAGAGAGAGTGCGAAACAGACTAGAGTTGTCTGAAGGGCTTAATTAATTATTGAGTAAAATTACAGAATGATTTAATTAAAGATCGCAAGTTTAATTTTTAAATACAAAAGAGAGTAGTAAGAATTTTTCTTAAAAGCAGCTACGTACTACAGATTCGAGAAGGGTAAAGTGTAACGAAAATTTATTAATCCATTAAAAATGGTATCTCGATCTGCAGAAACTAAACTTTATGTGGTGATAGAACTGCCCAAAATAAAAAAATCGTATAAACTCGAGTTGGGAAATTATTTATATATATTTTTTATTATTAAGTAGAGTAATCAAAATCGGTATGCATATATAAGGTGATATGTTCTATCTATTGGAACATATTCCAGGCCTACTAGATGCTTATGTTTTCATATCCAACTCTTGCTTTCCTCATGGACGCCATATTAAATTTTTGCATCATTAGATAAAGCATTAAATTTTGAGGTCAACGTTGTGTACATATACTTGGGTGAAATTTTATTAAAGCTCAAAAAACGACAATTTGATGATTTATTCAGTTTTGTCGTAACTAGTAACCATGAAATAACAAAAGAACATTTTTATATTTGTGTTTAAAAGTAAACAAACTATTGTAAATAAGTGTTCCAGTGTTTTTATCATGATCGTTTTATCGTTTACCCCCTCGCCCCCCCTCTAAAGGTGATCCTCTAGTCAAGCAGTCAGAGTCCCAGGTGCTTGGTATTGGGCCAAACGGTCCAGGAGAATGATGACTTTCATTTTTGCTCTGGATCCTCATTGGATCCTATAAATCACGTCTTTATTCCTCTTGATTATCATATATGGAATTTAGGAGATTTTCCTTTCTTTCATAGTGAGTTGTACAACTTTACTAGATATCCTGCCTGGAACCCATTAATGTTGGCTCTGATGTCGTTCCATGTTTACAGCCAGTCGATGTCATGGTCTAGCAAGATCTGTGAATCATCGAACAAATCTCCTGTAATGGGAGGGTAGGACTAGGAAGCTTCTTAACTTATATTTGCCTTTTGGAATAGTTTCGTACAGTTTTTATTAGATCAGTCTTGGTACAATTTGCCGATATAACGTGTACCAGATATACGACTTCTGTTTGAAGACGGCTGCACTTGTTGGTATTCAATTTTAGATTCTCCTTTAATCTTTTTTAAAACATCCTCGATATTTTTCACGTGTTCCTCAAATCCCTTGTCCAATATCGTTGTCGTTACGTTATCGAGGTATACAAGGCAAGTCTTCCTGGTAAGTCCTTGTAATATGATCTTCACGAGTCTCTAAATAGCGGTTGGAGTATTGCAGAGGTTAAAACACATAACATTGAAATACCACAACATTGTTCCAGTAGAGAAAGCCGTCTTTGTCTTTTGGATTAACGTATGCTTGCTAATAACTACTTTTGCCAACGTAGAGAACCATTCGCACCTGCCAAGGTCATCGATTTTAGGGCAGAAAATAACTGTCTTCCTTTGTTATGTAATCAACACAAAACCTAGTAGGATCATCTTTCTTGGTGACTAACATTATCGGTGAACTCCATGGGTTATTTAAGGGTTGGATTACAGCTTGATATTCCGTGTCCTTAAGGAGGTTTTGCAATCCCTCTTGTTTTACCAATGGAATTTTTGATATCGATTTTTTACTGGACTAAGTTCGTTCTTCCTATGTCATCTTCAGATATATCCTTATATTTCTGTAAAAGAAATTTAAACATTTTAGTTCTTAATTAATCAAGGTACTTCCCCTTTTGAAGCTGTCAAGAATTTCACCTTTGATGATTTTGAATTTTAATAGAGCATATTCTCACTTATACATGATACAGACTGGCTTTTTCCGATGATATCACCTCGTTTTTGTTTCTGTACCTGTATTTTCAAATTTACAAGTCGAATATAAGTCGAATATTGTTTTTTTTTTGTGTTAAAATTCGAGCCAACAGCAGTTCACTTGGTCATCATCTACATTCTCCAGAACATCTTCACTTACATTTACTGTTCATATTGATCGCGAGATAATCCCGTTGACATTGTTCTTTCTTCCTGTCCAGTCTTAATCACACGCTTTTGTAGAGTTACATGATAACCATGGTCCTCCATTAATCCTAACACGACAACAATACAAAAACGTCATGTTGAAAAATGTTTCTTCTTAACTGGAATTCTGGTTCGTCTTCTTCAATTACCGATAATGTTTCCAGTACAAACCTTGTCGGTCCAATTTTTCAATGATTGCATACTCTGTTAACTATCGTGCGATAAGAACCAGTGTCCAATACTATACTTGACAATTTCGGCATCGCACTTTACCATGCACTCGATACTAAGAATGTGTTCTCATGACGTAAACCAGCTAGGTTCTGCTTCTTAAAACGGACTCATTATAATTTCCTTTAACTCATTTTACCACTTGGTGGACAGATACTATGAGAATATTGCTGTGAGTTTTTAGTTGAACTTCCATCAGCAATTAAAGCATAGTCTAAGATGGCACTATTATCTGCCAGATAAATAATGATTTCTTATTTTATTTTATGTAGAAAGGAGGGTGGAAAGGAGGAAACCACCATATTGCGAATCAAATGAAGGTGCCTAGTGCCACTAGTTATTATAATTTTATACAATTTTGAACATTTGTAAATCGTAAACGAGCAGATATTTTATTGAGCGCCAGAAAAGTTAAAAATAATAGAAAATTTTATTTAAAAGTTCATTTACATGAAAACTGTCAGAAGTAACCCCTCATCATATGGTATTGTTGGAAAGGTAGTTCTATCTGCTTTTCATATTAGCTAATAAAAATATTTGCAAACCTCGATCTCTCTGTATAATTAAAGAATAATGACAACACTTCTGGAAGTCTATCAATGATTGTCTATGTCGCAGATTCGTTAAAACTACGTCATACTGAGTGTTTACAACTGACTGTATCGGAGTCAGTTTTCGGATTTATGAGCCTCTACTAGGAAAACGGCCCATCGAAACGCCCATAAACCCTATATTATTTTGCTGCATTTTGATGGGGTTATCCAAATATGCAAAAATATACAGGGTGTTCTATTTACAAAAATGCAAGTTTGTGTCAACACTGTAAAAAATTATTAAAAAAATGAAAATAATTTTAAAATGTGCTCCCTATAGATGTACGCCTCTGGACTAAACTTCATTTTTATATCGGCTCTTCAGGCTTAGGAGCTCTCCTCCGTCCACACACTAATGGCGGATCCTGTATTTGAGGAATTATACACTCAGAATTCTTAAAGCCATTTTTATTCACTTTTTAGATTACGGAACATGATTATTTATAACTCTTATAACATATTGTTTTGAAATTGCATTTATTTTAAATGTGAAGCAAAATGATTTAGAATAAATATTTTTTTATAATGCACTTTCTAATAAAATTCCAGGACTAAATATTCTTCATGCCAAAGTAGAGTCCTAATATGTTTAATTTAAAAATAATTGCCATAATGACTTATGCCAGTATAGTGGGCATTTTAAATACAAATTTGTATTCTTTGTTCATATTTCACATAATTTCTTCCACCAAGAAGACGATATGCCGGAATTTGAATCTAAACCGGAAAGAAAAAGATTTAATAGCAACCCTTCCGTGACAGAGACACTTTTTCACGGGATATCGGGAAAAATAAAGGCATAACGGCCAAACCGAACTGGCTAACTCTAACAGATAAAATGGATGTCGATCCATTCCAATGAATAACGCGGCCAACGACCCAGCAAACTGTACGTGGAGCAGAACCGAAATTTAGACCATCCGAATATGCTCTCTTGGTAATTTTCGTATAAATTATTGTCCGACTGTGACATAACTGTAACAAAAATTAAAAAAAGGCATATAAATCGAATGGTGGTATTTTGATTATCTTTCAAATTTTAAACATTGGTTAAAATTTTGGAAAACTTGGATAAATGAATGAATCTGAAATTTTGATATAAATGTATGTAATGGGTCTTCCATTAAGACGTTTCATTTTCAATGTATAAGAAAGCAAGTAATTTTTGTTTTTAATAATAATATTTTAATTCCAACACAAAGTACACCATGCGGTTAAAGATAGACAGTATCTTCCAAATGGCCGTCTCTGCTTCTGTTGCAAGTTATAAACTTTTTTAGGAAATTTTTCGCATAAATGCGGACCTATTTCTCCAATAACAGCTCAAATATTATGTTTGAACATTACAATCGTTTCTGGAGCATTCGCGTACACCTTATCTTTCAGTTAACCCCACAGAAATTAATTCAGTGTCAAGTCACATGATCTATGCGACTAACTATTGAAATATCTGTGACGACAAATGATACGTCCAGTTAACGTTCAGTTATTCACCCAATAAGGTTTCCGTTTCACGGTTTGTATGGCATGTAGCTTCATCCTGCTGAAGATCAATGTCAGTTCTTCAATCACCTTTAATCAAAAAAATTAGTTAGCATATTTCACTATCGCAATCTATTGACTACATCAGTAACACTGGCTTCGTTTTAGAAAAACTACGACCCTATGACACCGTGACTTCAGAATCTGCACCAAACAGTCACAGGTTGTGGATAAAGAGGTTTTCTGGATATTCAATGTCCCAGATGCGATAATTTTGCTTATTCACGTACCCTAACCTAACCTAACCTTGTAAGTGGAAATGTGCCTTATCGCTAAAGATGATATTCCTTAAACCTCTTGCTTTTAACACCCACTCAGCGAAACTAACGAGCGTTCAAATAAAAACGTGGTCAAGTTGATTCTGAAAATTTGGACGTAGGGCGTAGCGTATAGCAAATGAACTTAAACGTCATCTGTCAAAGCGCTATATCGCCGCTATCAATTTGAATATTTTCGTTTTAAAAAGCGTTTAAAATGGTGTTTTCTCAAGAACAAAAAGTGTTTATCATAGAGTCCTACTTTAGAAATGGACGCAAGATTGATGGAATATGGAAGTATTCTATTGAGGAATGTTTCATAGAATTTCAAAATCAATTTCCCGGCGTTGTTGAGTACAAAATT